>NC_046645.1:23035339-23335339 GCF_900324485.2 Mastacembelus armatus | reverse complement strand
TGAGTTATTTAGACACACAAACATGGTCGCCTTTCACACTCAGAGAACCTAAAGTTATTGTCCCCCTTTTTTCAATGAGAGTAGTTTTCGTTGCCTGAGTCACTTTAGACCAGTGACAGACAGCAAGTCAAATGTTAGAACAGCGAACGCTGTGCGAGACAGTGTGATAGGCTGCACAGAGAATCTGTTGCTAGGCTCACTGTGAACAGACCAGTCAAGTCTGACATATGTTTTCAAAGCAGCCCTCTTAGCAGCTTGCGGCAGTTGCCATGGAAACCCCATTGCCATTTCCCTCCATTGTTTGGACCGCTCGATATCCCGAAAGCTTTTTCAGAGTCCTGGTTTATTAAAGCCTGGAAGACCGGCAGTGAGAGCTGGTTTTGTGTGCAGTGTGCATGAATTCAGCAGCATTTCTATAGGAATATGTGCATATTCTCAGTATATTCTGTGTGTGTAAGTGCACATGTGAGTGGCATGTGCGCATGTACTCAAGGATGTGTGTGTGTGTGTGTGTGTGTGTGTGTGTGTGTGAGAGAGACTTGAGCAGGGTCAGTCTCAGTTGGAGGCAGTGACAAAGGAAGACATCCTTCACTTGACCTTCACAGCAGACGCAGACATGAACTGTGCTGTTCTGTTACCAGAGCTGAGGTGTAACCAGTGTGAGATCTGTGGAAAACAAAAGATGAAATTTAAAAAATGACAGAGATAAAAACAGATTCATCTTTTAGTTTTTTGGGGGATTGATGAATCTGCCCTTAAAGACAATTTTCCCCTGTGGTTTGATATATTTTAATTTCAGCATCACCACATTTTGTGTTTGAACTGCTGATGTGTTTTAAGCTGCACATGTGAGGACAGTGGCACAGACGTATAGTGAGGCGGGAGCCTTTTTGGTAATGCCCAAATTATTTACTAATTCTTACCTGTTACAGCTATTGGATTTGACAGTTGAGGAAAATTTTCTTGAAAATAAATATTACATTAAAAATTTCATGTTTGTCAGAATGAGAATATCAGAATCATTACTTTTCTTGTGTTGAAATATACTCTGCCCATAGACAAAAATGAATTACCTCTATATTTTACTGACCTGCAATCAAACACTATCTTTGGTCACGCCGATAATTTCTTAATAAAATAATTCGATATTTCTAGGAAACTTTTCAGGAATTTTTGGGGAAATTTCAGACATGTTGCTAACTTTTTTAAACAAATAGCTTTTGTGGGTTTTTATAGGTTTTTATTTTATCACATTAATATAATTTTAAATGAATTATATTAATTTTTGTCTCTATCAGAAATTGCAGCCCAGTTTCCATAAGACTCAGAACCATGTTGGACAATTCTGCACATCACAATTTATGTTAAATGCCAATGTTCAGCACCCCAGCTGTTGGTAGTGTGCCCTTAGTGTAGTCAGGCAGGAAAAATCACATACATACAGGTTCAAAAACATTTTCTGTTTTTGCATTTTGTATATATTCTACCGTGACATATGTCTTTCACTCTGTCTTCCCCATAAAAGTTGATAAACTAGCAAAACTGATATACTGCCAATGTGAAATGAAATCCTGAATACATCCCCACGATATCACTGGACAGTAAATCCATTGTGTTTCCATTTCTGCACGTCTCCTTCTTGTCTCCTGATGACTCACAGGGCTGACTTCCCAGAGTGCCTTGTGTGGCTGAGCCCTCATTTAGGCTGGGGTCAGAGTTCAGGATGCTGGATGAGGGACGAATTGGCCATTGACGGAGGGTTGTCGTTTTCCCTGAAGTCCTGCTGGGCAGCCATCTGCCTGCGGGTTGAAGCAGATGAGCCCTTCTGTCCAGAGTCTTCGAAACTGGTGGTTTGGCAAAGTAGGAATGTTGAATGAAAACTGTCAGAGCCTGCAAAGTGGAGTAATACCACGCTCCCCTCAGTTAGCTTCATTTGAACCCACATAGCCTTTTATCAGATAAAAGTCTAGATTAAAATATATATTTATATTTCTCAAAAAAACTTTTTTTAACGTTAATGAAGCACAAAGACTTTAATTCCTGTTTGTCAGTGGCTCTAAACCATTCATCCTGCATTAGTTAGTGGCCACCCTTGTGTTATGATTAAAAATTCATGATGAAATCGTTTATTAGTCCATTACAGTTAAATGCCTGCACTTGTTTACCTTTATTGAAGCTACACAATCAATTTTTTTTATATTAAGGACTGTGTGTAATGTGGAACATGATGCCTGTAGTCAGGAACCAACAGAGAATGATCTCTTGACACTGCAGTTTCCCTCAGCTGTGTGCAGCCTCCTTGTAAGTTTGTTGTTTTGGTTTTCTGGCCCACAAACTTTGCACTCAACAATCCGCTTCACCTGCAGCAAGCATCTGTTTTTAACTGTAAGCTGATGAACGGACTGCACACCACCTGCCAGGGTCCAAACTGCAGACAGAAAATGTAATTGACTATAGCTAGTCAACATATTTTCCCATCTCTGGGCTCAGAAGCCTCTGTGAGCCTGTCTGATAAGTGATTGTGCAAAGTGGATTAATAGCATTCTGCATATTCTAATAATCTCACATTGCTCCAAACAAAAAAAGTGACCATATTTATGACATATCTTCACTTTTCTGTTTGGAGCAATGTGAGATTATTAGAAGATTAAAATGATACAGCATCCTTTAAAATGTATAGTTCCCTTTATGTACTTGTCTTTAAGCTCTAGCAGAACTGTTTCTTTTTTTTTTCAGTTTGCTTCGCTTCCCTCAAGCAGATAAAATATACGTCAGCTTTAAGGAAGACTTTAGTTCATTATGTGCCAATCAGCAAAAAGTAGCAGCAGAGAGGTAGAAAGAAAGTGAAAGTACAGCGCAAAGTAAATGTCGATAGTAAATGCTCCAATCTCCAAAATGACAAATATTTTTGCTGCATTGAAAATCGATTCAAATAAGTGATTGAAACTATTACCACAGTCTAAATTCAGGACTATAATCATGGAGATGAAATTAATACAATACAATACAATACAATTTTAATTTTTATATTGTGTAACTAAAATCAGGGGCTCAGTCTTTTCATGTAAAGACTTTTTAAAGGCAGAAACTTTGTATAAAGCAGATTTCCAGTACTGTATTCTACATCCCCGACCTCCATCTTCCTTTACACATATAAAAGATCCTGTTGCTCATAGTAATCCAAAAAGGGACTGTGGTCCATGGGTTATGTAACTCACAGAAATGGGTCAGCATAACAGTAATAGTGTTGCTCCCTTTTACACAGTGAAGGTGTTATCTTCCCTTCTTTTCATTTCAAAAGGCTTCAAATAAAGTTGTACAATTGTTTGTATTCCACCCAAATAATGTGAAACAATTTAATACAGTTTTTCCCTGTAAATGTAATATGGTGCTGAAATGAAATGGATTTAATGTTATTTAGCAGCAGAATCTGTTGCCAGAGAGGCAGAGTGCTTTTCTCCTCTCTCTCTGCAGTAATGACACTATATTCCACTGATATTTATCGACTGAACCTCCTAGTTTGGAAAAGTCTGCTGCTCCGTAAGCTGACTTATGTAAAGGGGGATTAGTTGATGCTGAGTGTGTTGCATAAATAGTCCCTTTGTAGTCTAACTGTCCGTCCTGAAAGCTATCACTGCCTCTAGGCCTGCGATTTCACAGAGCAATACCTTCACTCGATCTCTGACCTCGACAAGAAGTTGCTCCTTCTGATTTGACATGATTTGATTTTCCTTGAGCGCCGCCTGGGCAGCTGTCCCTGTTCCAGGAATCTCCACAGGCATTTTGAACAGAATCACTGGACACAGTAGAAAAGATGCTGCCAAGTTTGCATGAGAGTTTACTACCAAAAAAACATGTTGTGTTGGCTTTAGTTGCCCCAGTTGATGATGTATTTTTAATGAGACCATTGCGTGGTCACAGTGGGGGCCCAGACACAGAGGACTCTGGCAACAGACTGCAGGAATGCCTGGCAAAAAATGTTGAAACTGGCTAAACATTTGCTGCAAATCAGTGTGTGATGCATGAAACTGAGTTGGCTCACTATGCACACTCCATATAACCTGTGACCTCGTACTATTTTATTACTTTGTTTTTGCATCTGATGTCAAACTATTGTTCCATTCCTCAGTCTGGACTCCGTGGTTATTTCACTGTGGCCTTAAAACTGCAACAGGTTGAAAGTGTCACAGCAACTTCACTCTGAGGAGAAGATCATATTAATAAAAAACCTAAAGCATAAATTAACGATGACGTAGTTTAAGAATGTTGTTTTCACTTGAATCTGTTTTGGAGTGTTAAATGGCTGAAGCAAAAGAAATTAGTAAGTGACTGGTGCAGACTCCCAGTCATTTCATGTTGTTGAAAAGTGAGGACACTCACAAGCTGGCTTCCATCTCCACTCCACTCTGTTGGTATGGGCTATTTATCTATGCTATTTTAAGACCTTGCTTACTATTCCTGATGCTTCTTAGGATTGATTTTATTTGTCAGTCGACTGAGCGATGAATTTTCCCAGGGAAATTTGTTTTGTTGCATTTTGGATTGAAACACTAAAATCTTGTCTGTCTGGCCTGGAGGAATAAAAAAAGCTTCATTTCATCCTCTTCATTTCCGAGCTTTTAGTCTGATCAGATTATCATTCAGTTATTAAATGACTCGGGACCATAATAACTTAAAAGCAGAGTGGACAAATGCAGAGTTTGAAGGGTAGTTCAAGTTCACCAAACCACTAAATCTGTTATGAATCCACTCTAGTCCTGACGTTTATTCTCGTCCTGCTGTCGTCTTCTGTTGTTACAGTGAAGGGAGGGGAGATGTCAGGAGAAATACACAACGATGAAAGAAGGAAGGAGGAAACTGAGGCAGTAGGTAGAAGAAAGCAAGATAAGAGGGTGAGGAAAAATGAATGGAAAGAAAAAAGAGAAAGACGAAATTAAGGATGGAAACACAGAAAGAAGAAAGGGAGTGGATGAAGGAATAAATGAGAGGTTGAGGAAGAGGAGGCTCAGAATGAAACAAGGAAAGGTAGAAGAGAGGGAGGACATAAGAAAGGATGGACTGAGTTCTGTCTATTAAATGAGGGATTGCATGTATGTAAATTAACTTTAGAATAATCAAAAAAGCAGATTTTTGCTTTTCACTTCATCTCTCTCTTTTTTTTTTTTGCTATTTATCTAGACCCCCAGTGCACTAGTCCCATTGTCCTTCTGAGGATCAGACAAGTCACCCTTAGTGATTGATGACATCTCCCTCTGAGCCCACAAATTTGTCACCTTGTTTTGACCTTTCATTGTACTGCAGAAAAAATGTTCTTTCAAGATCCAATTAGAGGCCTGAGCTACTGTGTGACAGTGTAAGTGAGTGTTTCTTTTCTTGCTGTGATTGATGGGCAGATGACCAGATGTTTTACCTGCCTACTATCAAATGAAACAGAAAGTGAAGTGAGAGAAAGACCTTGTATGTTTTTCAGTTCTGCTCTGATTGTGATGCAGCCTGAGGCAGTCAGCACGGTTTGCTATGATTTCTCTGGTGTCCATCACAGAAAGTCTAATGCCCCCCGACAGGGTTGGCGTGATGTTTTGGGGTTTCAAAGACAGGTGGAGAGTCCACCCCGCTGAGCAGAGCCGAACGTGTCGAGAGGCTGCTACGCTGTGATTAAACATGGCTCTTCAAGCTTCTTGCAGGCAGTTCATGGTTTCAACAGAGGAGGCCTTTGGTTATAAAAGGAGCGATCGCTTCTTAGCTTTTATCCAGGATTGTCCAGATTATCATAATAAAAAAATATTCATTAGTATTTTTATGGCAATCACAGGGATAATTTCGTGTTTTAAATTCTCCTCAACTGCATCTTAAATCCAAGCTGTGTACCTTCAAATATACTGGAAAACTAGTCGATAGTGTTGTTGCTTGATGACAAAATAGCAAACAGGTTCAAAACAGCCTGATTTATAATCTTAAGAAATTTTTGGATTTATACTTATTGCCTTTAAGCTGTGGCCAAATTTTCCACCTAATAAAATTTTGATTTGTCATGCCCTGTTTGATTTTACAAAAAACAAAACATGACATGACAGACATGATGCAAATATAAATACAGTCATCTCAACATTTTGTTTCTACACTTTCCTAAAAGTGGCTTTTCCTGTTTGGTCTCCTCGTGGTTATTTCCACCACATGCATGCTGGAAAAATTGATTTTGTTTGTCATAAATTTTATTTGGAGACGTTTAATTCATGACTTACAGTAACAGCAGGTTCCATCAGCTCATCCTAGCAGTACATTAAACTATTAACAGTTTTCCAAACACTAGTAAAGACCAAAGCACCGGCTTGGACCTCTGAAGAGCTGCGTTGTTTTGGAGCGCAGGGTGTGAGTGCAGAGCAGAATGCAGTGCTCATAAACTGGAAAGACTAATGTGACCTGCTGGGTTTGTGTGATCTGCAGGGCCTCGAGGTAAAGAAAGGTTGTGCCTATAAAAATAGAACAACTGCAATAATAAACTGTGCTTCTTTGCATACTTCCAGACTAGGATAAGCATCCACTTCATGTCAGATATGGATTAAAAATGGGCTTAATAGACATTTAATGTGAAATTCAGTGGAGTATATAGCAGTGTAATTTGAACATATTAAAATACCTTGATTTACCTTGTTATTTTACGGTAAATGTACAGAGCAGGCTTGCATTCAGTCTTTTCTCTTTTCTCAGTTATATAGAACATATATAGTTTATGTAGAACATTATTCATTATTTTTGCACTGGTGTAGTGACTGGTGTAGAACTGAGAGAACTGTATACAGTCTAAAATCTACCATGATGTGGACTTTATTTTAAACCACTTAGTTGTGTCAATAATCACAGTTAAAACAGATTTCATCTGTCTTGCCTCAAAATGAAAAATACTATTGCACCCCTTAAGGTATATGAAATGTAAAGTATATCCTTTCTAGACAGTGATATGATGATTTAATAATATTAAATCATGCTGTGAATATCAAATATAAACTTGTAGCCAACAGGGGATGTTTCATTACCTTTACTGTACCTGCCTGCATTCTCTGTTGCTATTAATAATTCACAAATTTTCTGTAAATACCTTTTGTTTTTATTGTGGTACATATCTCAGCCCCCACACTCTGGAAATCTGCTTTAAATGAGACTGATAGAGGCTGCTGTGGAAAAGTCTGTCTCCTAAATGAGCAATATGTAAATGTAAAACATGCGGAGGATCGGTTTCTGTGAGGACATGCCTGCATCATTAGCATTAAGTTAAATTGGTGGAGATGAATCTGGTCATGTAATGTTTACAATTTACAGATTAGGTTGAGCCCCAGTCTTTCCCACCTCATGAATAGCATTTAAGTGAAAAAAAAAATTCCTATACAGCAAACTCAGTCAGTCTAACTACATTTACACCGAGAGCTGCATTAATAATGAGCTTTATTTTTACAAGGAGATTATTTCCCCATCAAACAAATAATCCCAAATAATC
Source organism: Mastacembelus armatus (assembly GCF_900324485.2). Taxonomy (NCBI): domain Eukaryota; kingdom Metazoa; phylum Chordata; class Actinopteri; order Synbranchiformes; family Mastacembelidae; genus Mastacembelus; species Mastacembelus armatus. The sequence continues at coordinate 23,327,847 of NC_046645.1, read as the reverse complement.
TTGTTAGAGCTCCAGTCCTTTGTAATGAATTGATTTATATGACTGGGACAATGCGGCAGCATTGAGGTTGGATAATAAAGGCCTATAACATGACCTATAACAGGTAATCACAGTGAAAATTCAGGAACACACTGTGGCTATTCTCTCTTTGTCTCATATAACACACACATGCAAATTTAGAGTGCATTGCTAATTTCTCTTTCCCATCTCCTCACTGCTCAAAGTTAATAGATTTATGTTTAGAAGATTACCTATAGAAGCAGCCTATATCCTCATTATGCTAATCTGTGCTTGTCGGCCCACACAGCAGCTCTGAATGCTGTTCTTCAGATGCAGCACATCATTTCTTATTCTCTTCTCAATCAGAGTTCATTCTGCACTGCAGCTCTGGGGGATTTGGTTGGCGTCACAATCAAGCAGAACAAAACAACTGCTGGTTTGAAAAGAGTGCCCAACCCTCTGTTACACCGAGGTACTGAAATGCAAAATATATCTCGCTGTGCTGGAACATTAAAAAACATATTCTTTATTTCTGAGTTGTGAAATAGGAGGATGTCTAATGGGGAAAGTAATGATTCTTCAGGTTTATGTAGTGGCCATTAATTTTCATTATTTCAACTTTATTTTTGGAGGTTTGGCATGATAGATGACACTACGATACCCATGAACCTTATCTGCTATTGTTACGGAGAAGCCAGTCATTGGAAAAACTCCTTGTACTAAGATCAAAATATGCTGCTGTTATTGGGAATAAAAGCACCATAATTGCCACATTTCTCCAAATTGCAGAATTGAACTGCTCAGTGTTTTTATTATGCTCCTACAAAGTCTGGCCTCTAGCGTTGCACTTGCCTTGCAGTTGTAGTTAACGCCTCTCCTTAAACATGCATTAATGTTTTAGCAGAATTGTTTTTGATGACCACTTGGGGGCAGCAGAAACCATCTGTGCCATCAGTGACTGATTATCACTTATTAATTTGATATGAAACAACATTAGCATTTATTCAAAGTCCTGTTTCCAGTGACCTGACAAACATGAGTCCAGTAGGATTTCTCTTTCTATCTCCATTTTGGTCTCTTCCAAATCCCGAGGGAATCCTGGATCTTTGGCTACTATATTCTGTTCAAACAGCGAAGTTACAGATTGTAAAACCAAAACAATGAGCTGAAAAAGGCTAAAATTCTCGGCTGAGAGGAACTGCAAAGACAGTAATTATTCTGAGTCGGTTTATCACTACAAGCAACCTCCTCATGTAGGCATTTAATCCAATTTTAATTTAAAATATTGATTTAGACTTTAGCATTAGCTTTTCATCCAGATCTTACCTTCAGTGCAGCAAACTTCATTTTCTTTCCTGAAAGAATTACAGAAAGTTGAAATGCAATATCAAGGAGAGAAACAGAGAAAAAAGACTTTTATGTATTGAAATGAAAGGCAGAGAAGATATGTGAATAAACTATATCTTTGTGTTGTTTCTGAATGGAAAAGACAACAGAGAAGAAGGGAGAACATTGTCTTTGCCTTCTGGTTTTGCTGACACCCACAGCAACACCGGTTAGACACATCAGTCACTGCGTAGGCTTCCCATTTTTCCCATAGAAAATGTATTTATTAAAGCATAGGCTCCAGAACAAAAACCAAAGAAAACCACCAACAGCTGCAAGATTGCAGAACATATTATATACCATAAAATTGATAAAGAAATCATTGCTACAGTGCTTTTTAAAAAAGCGTAGCTTTTGCAATGCAGCGTATAGAATTGTGTATTGTTTTTACACATAATAAACATTCACATTCTTCTTTAAGGGACATTTATGAATTAGGATAATGTCAAATAAATTTGTGTCTGTAAATTTGAGTTAGAAATATAATCACAGCAGATTAAACAGGATACAAAAGTACAATCATTGTTCAGTGGCTCAGCTGTTTGTTAATGCGAGAAAAATCATGGATGAAGGACAATGATGAGCAGTTTAAAATAAATGTTAATTAGGATCTAAACATACTGTGGAACTAAGGGCTTCTTGTGTCTCTAATATCATAATTGACATGTATACAGTAGTGACGCTATTCTCAGTGCAAGCAGCTCTGAAATGTGTTTTTCATGTTTGAGGTCACTTAAAACACTGAGGCTTCAGTGTGTTTCTGATGTTGAGTAAGCTGCTGTAAGATCAGAAATGTCTGATTAAAGACCCGAGAATTTCACGCTGTTTTTTAACAGACAACCTTGAGATCACATTGGGGTGAATGGGTTTCTGTGTAGATTTCAGTGAAATTCCCTTTTTTGTTGTTAAAATCCATAGACTGTACATAGACACATGCAATCACAGTAATTTTTTTTAAAAGTCTTTTATGCCACTACAAATAGTTTTAGTAAAATTTCATTAGAGTTACAAATGACATACCTATATAAGCCAATATCTTATTGAACAATCAGAGAAGCAGGATTAAATTTCATATAAAATATACTGCTTTAAAAAACGACTTCCTTTTTAAGCAAAGGGAGTTTGGCACACAAATCTCTTTGTTGGTAAAAGATGATTAATATTTTTTATATCACTTGAAGGATTTTATTCCAAAATGCTAATTAAATACATGAAAGTCATCCTCCATGAATCTTTGCTGGTGTTCCATGTCTTTCCTTTCATGCTAATGAATTTTTCTCGTGGCTGATTTCAGGTGAAACCTTTCTGATACTGTGAATCACAGTCTAACAAAACAAAGCTTCATTTTTAGAAAAACATTTTTGAAAATACATTTCAAGAGCAGTGACCGATTGTGACTCATCATTAGAAAGACCTGCAGGGCAGATAGATGGAAAGCATCTGATTTACAAATTAAAGCAAATATACTGCATAAAAGCAAGACATTACAGGTAAAGTAAAACGATGAAAGCTAATGCCATCTAGAGTACTGTGCTCAGGTATGTTTTAATTTGTTTCCCCCTCTGAAATTTAAGAAAAGCCTTTTGGAATGAAACCCTTCAGGTTGACCTTTGTCCTCTCTGTGGATTCCGTATTGCTCAGCATGAGAATTACAAAGGATTAAGTGTTTGTGTGTTTTTTAGATTTAAAAAATCTGCTGTTTTGCTGGCACAAACCTCCACCATCACACTGGGATGTAAGGCAGGCTGTCGGAGAGAGGCACGGCTGAGAGAGCGAGAGACGGTAGTGAGATGAATGTAGTGGGGCGTGGTGGGCATTATTTGGCTGATTGTTGTCAACAGTGATGGAGATTTGTCATAAGGTGGAATGTTGCTACACAAATCTACAGAATCAGTGCTGATACTGCTTGTTTTTGAGACATGGTGGATGTTTTGTTGACACTGTTTGGCCACAGTGAAACAGACTCTTAACTTTATCGATGTTCTGTAACATGTTCATGTAAACTGCTTTTATGTGCGTGAACACCAGTCATTTATTAATACTGGTTAGTTTTCTTGTGATGTCAGTGTTTTTGCTGCCAAATCCCCAGAGCTAGGGGTGATACATACTGTACATTTGAAGGATTTATCCCTAAATTACCTAAATAACTTAGCAAACAACATCAGTTCTTTATAAAGGTGCTGTATGACCTTTAAAGATAGATGACATATATGATATTACTATTGCTGACAGTGATCTTCCAGTGCTTGGAGTGATTGCCACATTCTATTGATTGACGATCACGTGACTTCAGCTCATTTGTTGGAGTGCTGTTGAGGTGGTTACACTTCTTCATTCATGATAAAATCTCATGTGATATAAAGCATGAACTGGATATCAAACAAGTAGCTGGATTCACTGGGAAAGTGGTTGCAGTAGAGGATTCGGTGCAGCCATCCCTCCTCTCCTCTGAGTGAAGCCAGCCACAGTAGTTTTACCATAAACCTTCATAACCCTCAACCCTAACGTTAAAAACGCAAATTGAGTATTCTTCCTTCTCTATTGGAAACCATAAAAGCTCTGTGGAATTCATTACATCACTCATTTATAATAATTACTCTTAAATGTTAATGGTGTAGAGGGAATGCTGACATTTCACTTGTTAGTGTCCTCTGAAACCTCATATAGTTCTTGTAAACAGGGTCTTCCCTGGGGACAGTGAGGGTGTTCATGCAGGCAGGGCAGAGAGACGTGCCATGTGCACGCTCTCACAACATAATTAATAGGTTAAGTGTGTCTCTTTATGCCTGTCTGCAACATGGGATTATAATGCGTCAGTATTTTTGAACACAGGTTGGTTAGTGCGATATTGTCAGCTTGTTTCAGCCTTTGGTTTAGATCACATGAAGGTGGACAGTTGAAACATTTGGTACTGGCCTACTTACGAAATGCGCCACCATGAATGTCCACATTAATCCTCAGAAACAAGGCCACAGCTTTATATCCCAATGGGAGGATATGGTACAAAGCCCATAAAGGCTCTCTATGGTTACAGAAATAGAGGCTACATGGGCATTTGATGCACTGTTTCTCTTTAAGAAGAGAGCCTGACCAATTCATCTTCATTTCTTCTTCCACCAGGAACAACCTGGGAATTCCTATGAACATCTCCTTAAGGGTTTACTGGTCTCTATTTTTAGAGTTCAGATGACATGCAGCCTCTGAGAGCAGAGGTGTGCTATTAGCTGTAGCAGGTGCTTTGGTAACACTGACAAAGACAGATAAGTAGCTCAAACAAACTAGCATGAGAAGAACTACAGACATTTCCTGGGAAAATGTTTAATTTTATGATTAATGAAGTGATTTTCAGTGTTTGCACTTAAGCTCAGGATTTTGCTGTTGTGGAAGTTTTTAATGGTTGCAGGGGCAGGGCAAGAGCTGTAGGATGAGCGACACCTGAGCGCCCTAGTTTCAAGGAAGTTTGTGCTCTGCATGTTGGTATGAGCGTAGAGAAGCACAGCGAGTTTATCATGGTAGCTGTCACACAGACTCCTCTGTGGCTCACACAGCTGCTGAATCTGTACAGGCAGGAGCCCTCTGATCAAAAGTAGGACAAGAGTGAACTGAAAGGGGCTGAAAAACAGAGACTTAATGATTATTGTAAGACATGTAACACCTACTCTCAAAAGAAATATACGCTTTATAGTTCTAAATAAAAGTATTGGAAGTGGTTATATCACACAGGGCCTATATGAGTGGCTGCTTTTGATCATCTGAGGTTTACTGTCTTCGCAGAGGCACTGCTAAGTTATCACTTCCTGCACAGCACACAGGACATCAGAAATAACAATCAGCAGCATCTTCTGTCATGTGCTTCTAGCTGTATATGGGCAGATTTGCAGTCATGTCCTTGCTCAAAGGTTCCATTTAACTTCTCTTAAGCTATGAAACCACTGTGAGCCACTTACCTCTTGTATCCTCAAAGGGCTCTGTGGTTCTCACACACCCTACAATACCTTTGGGAGCTGATCTAAGGCACATTATTATCACAACACTGGAGGTAGAAATTTCTCCTGCATTTTAAGCTTTAGAAAGTTTCAGACAGTAATACACAAGAAAAGAAATTTAACAAAAAATCTTTCTTGGAGACAGAGCTGCTTTGGAGGCAGAAATAATCTTATTGGCACCATAAATAATAAACAGGTAAAGCCAATGTTATTTTGTGAGCATGATAGTGATCTGGTATATTGCACTCTTGGTGAAGTTTTATTTTTTTGTTATGATTCATGGCCAAAGAACTAATTATAGTGGCTGGTTATTACACTTGCTAATTACCTGAATTAGGATTTAGCTACAGTCTAGTGTAGATTTAGTAGTAAACAGGCTGAAAGACAGACTTACTAATTTGTAACAGGGGACAGACTTATCCAGTGGACCTTTATTTATTTACATTCTACACTGTGCTTACCACTAATGATATTGGTAAGAGTTTCTGCAGACAAGGCCTGGTGTGTCTCTAAACAGAGAGATTATAGTAGATTATGTTTATGCAGAGTGTTTATTTGATTCCACTTTAGGGTATTTTTTAAAAATGCTTTCATCCTGAATTTTGAATGTTTACATCTACTAAGCATTTTGAGGCTACAGCTGCCGCCATCTTTGTTAAGTACCTTGCCTTGGTTTGTGGAAAAGACTGTTTGACAGGAGAAACCAAAGTGAGCGAGAACATTCATACAGTGAAGTTTCTTTAGCAAACATCTACAGGAAGATTTTGATGGTTCACAACATTTATTGTGGAACTTACTCATTCTTGTTGACAGCAGCACGAATGTTATCCAACTTAGAGTGACTTTCACACTAAAGCTATATCCACGACATTTAAAGATGAATTATTTGACCTTTTTGCCTTTATTTAACAGTCAATCACAGAGAACATTGTCTCCCCTGGTTTCCTGTCTAGGGGAGATCTGCAGCACTGCAACCACACCCACTCCACCAACACTACGCACTGTGCCCCATGGACATGCAGCACCCACACGAACCACTCAGGTATTATCTCGCCTTTTCATAAATGCTGCCCTGCTTCTGCGTTTTCATAACTGACGTAGTTAGATAATAGTTGCAACTACTTTTTGTCTTTTTTTTTTGTCTAAACCTAAACCATAAGTTTAATTCTAAATAATTTACCTGTTTTTTCCAAGAAGGTTTAACGTCAGAGGACAGAAACACTAGCCTGGCCAGCCAGACCCACTCCTCTCTTATCAAAGGAATGTGAGTCTGGATCCCTCCTCACAGTATTTTCCTCCGTCCTCAAAAGAGCCGGGCCACAGCCGTTTATCTGGTGGGCTTTACGCTCGGGTCGTCCAATCAGATTTAGAAAAGCCTCGTACATATGCACGGACTTGTTCGTAAGTCCCAAGTCCGCAAATCCTTCTACATTTGGCTTTTGCTGTTTACTCCTTTAAAAAAATATGCACAGAACTGGTGATACAACTGTGTATTCTCATGTTTTTACAACAAAATCGACAAATAGCTTGTGGTAGCATCTCTACACTAGCGCACACCTTTCGCTGGTCTCATTGTCGCATTGCTTGCGTCCCTTCCCTTCCTCTCTCCTCCTCCCTCACATGTATATTCCGCCATTGAATGTCACTAATTTTGTGCTGTCTCTCTCTCTCTCTCTCTCATTGTCGCGTTGCTTGCGTCATCGTTTGTTTCTCTGATTGGTTTATCCTGCGTCCATTGGCCCGCCCCCTGGAAATTGATCTCACCTGAAGACAGCGGCCCCTTTCTAATAGGTACTACGTTTAAAGTACGCTCTATGTAGTAGGAATGAAATTCGGACGTACTACATCGGCCATGTTGGTGTTGTCACGTGTCATACGTCGTTACAACGCTTAAATATTGAAATATTTATATTTTATCTAATCGCATTAAACTGTTTAACAACGAAGGTCTCCGTTAAAAAAGCTGTTAGCAAGCTGGTGTATAGCATTGATGTTAGCTTGATCTGCTCAAAAATCTTTTTACATTTTGTGCATCTTCTTACAGCGGATTCACAAAATCATTTACAATTTTAAACAATTTACATTGTTTAAACTTTCAATAAGTCAGCCGTTCATTTTGATTATGGCAATTTATTTTCGGACGCAGCATAAGTCTTTTCTTTTCTGGCTCTAATTCAGGGGCTGCATCCTTTGAAAGACATGGTCTACAAAGACGCAGCCATCGTAGCCTTCATAAAACGCATAGGCTGAACGTTGGGCCGAGCCAAAATGAAACGGTGTAGTCTACGGAAGACTTCCTGGTTGCATCACCAACTGTTCCCACCCCCACTGATGAGTTGTGAAGCTCCGCTTGTGTCGCCTAGCAACCTTCATAGCTGTGTTAAATTAACCGCCAAAGATGGAGCCAGAAATGTTATTTTTATTGACTTATATTATTTTGGTAGTAAATGAGATGCTCCGCCACCAGCGTTGGCGAGCGATGTATCATTTTTGTGACGTTACTTTTCGTCAACAGTGTAAATTTTAGCTGTTAGTTTATTAGCGTTTTTAATGTGGGTAATTGTATTCTCACAGTGACCGCCTCGCCGCTCGTATCCACTATGTTTGTTTTTGTCACCTCTCAAAGAATTTTGGGATATGTTGGGCTGCGAAGGCTACATCAGATTTGTCAGCCGCATTTGAAAGAGCCCTCTAAATGGGACAGCCTTGTCGCAGCACTGTGACGCAATCAGCCTTCAAATGCAGCCTTCGAAGGATGGAGCCCCTGGTTTTGTCATTGACAGTGTTTAGGGGGTGGATCTATACAGTGTGACGTTTCCCATAGTGTTACACGCCGCGAGAATGAAGCCAATTCAGTCGCCATTTTTCACCGTCGCCATGTTGCATTTTTGGAGCCAGAAGTACCATATTTGGACAATAAGACAGCGTCAGAGACGTTCCCATGGCGACCACTGAGCCAATCAGCAGCGAGCTTGTGGAATGTACACGCCCCCTGGAGAGAGGAGCTACTACCGTTACAATCTGATCTGGCCTTAGCCAGAGGCTAAATATTAATATCTGTTACGCAATTCTACGTATAAAATGGCTAGCGTCAGCAATTTGTGCATGGGTAATGCAACCTGTCAAGAATCCCCACATAGGAGTGGAACAAGTCAACATGGATTAAAAGAGGCACCTGACTGGTCAGTTATTTATCATAATATCTTGTGTTACGGAGTATCGACATAAAACAATTAGGGATATTAAAAGTGTGTTAAAACAAAGGTGACAAAGCCACAGTGATAACGGTGGCAACGTTAGTGACTAAGTAATTGGCAATGATTTTCGAATAGAAGTCAATGGGAGCCAAGGCTTGTTGGAGTCAGTGGCTACTTCCTCTATGGCAGGGCTGGTCTTTGAGAGCTACTGCCCTGCTTGTTTTCCAACCAACACTCCCTTTCCAGCTTCTGATTGGCTGAACACACCTGGTCCAGGTAATCAGCAGAGTGCAGGGTAAGGATAGTTGGAAAACAAGCAGGGCAGTGGCTCTCGAGGACTATAGGGTTGGGCACCCCTGCTAGTTATATGGCTTCAAACCTGGAAGGGGGCTTGCTATGTCCACCCCTTCTACAGTCACTGTTCTTTGTATAGAATAGGAAAAGAGTTAGTCTGGCTGGCCAGGCTACAGAAACACACAATCTGTCAGCTAAACTAGATGGATTTTGGCCAGAGGAGGAAACATTTACTGATCAGGAGCTACAGTTTGTGTTTCCAAAGATCCAGCAGCTCATTGAACAGGACTTAGCAACAAGACATTAATATGTCCAATTAGCCATCTTTCATGTCATCGTTCAGGTTTTTTTTGGTAAAATATGCTAAACATTTGAACATATTTCTAGATGTCAAATGTTACTATGTTATTTGGTTTTAGTTTGCTATAGGCGTAGACTGCTCGAGGACCATTGGTGCACTAAGCTCCCTTACCCTAACCCTCCCCTCCCTTCCTTTCCCCTCTCCTCCACTCCTCCTTCCTCACATGTATATTCCACCATTGAATGTCACTAACTTTGTGCTCCCTCTCTCTCTCTGTTCTCTCTCTCTCTCTGTACCTTCTGCAGGTGTCCCTGGTCCTGGAGCTGTATATCACTGATGTGCAGTTACTGGTCCCACCAACCTGCAGTGTCTATTTGTTGTTTATTGTTGCTGTTCTTTTCTCTCTGCTCTATCCACTCACCCCAACCGGTCGAGGCAGATGGCCGCCCAAACTGAGCCTGGTTCTGCAGGAGGTTTTTTCTTCTGTTAAAGGGAGTTTTTCCTCTCCACTGTCACCAAGTGCTGCTCATAAGGGATTTGTTGGGTTTTTTGTAAAGTGCCTTGGGATGATTGTATTGTGATTTGGCGCTATACAAATAAAATTGAATTGAATTGAATTGAATTGAATTTTGGTTTATGAAAAGGAGTTTGGTGCTTTGACTCTTAGTTTTGGATTTATGTTGTTAAAGGTAAGGAATTCTGTAAGGAAGCCTGTGTCCAATACAAACATTTTTATAAATAATACTGAAGAAAACTGTATGTGAAGTTTACATCAACCAGTGAGATTATTTTTGCTCCCAGTCCAGTCTGCTCTAAAATCTCCATGTTCCATAATATTGTTACAGTTTAAATACAGAGAGGAGAGAAACATTTTGACCTTTACATTATGTTTTGTCAGTCTAGTAAATGTGTTTCTGATTCACTGTAAAAATGTAGTTTTAAAAAAGTTTTCACCCATATTTATTTTGGTTAGCTACCCATGTGTTTATGTTTGCAGTGACCTATCTCATCAGGAGTGTGGAACAATGTGCACTCTGTTACACAGCCTATAACAACACAGAACTCTGTAACCTTCTTGCTGGAAGCCGGAGGAACTTCTTTAGGGGCATATGGAGAAAGGTGTGTGGGAGGAGAGTGACAAAAGGTTGGTCGGACCATGCTGTGAATTGTGACTCCATTTCCCAGGGAGCTTTGCAACAACAGCTCAAAAAGCCACTAGCTGCTTAGCTGATGGCATGGAGAGTGCTGAGACGATTTGGCCAGAGGTCACAGGAGCTGATTGGCTGGTTTGTGGAATCATGGCGGATGCAGGGGTGCAGGTGTTTGTTGATCGGATGACTCTGGTGCACAGGAGGATTGTGGGTAGATGGATATGTCAGAGAGTTGAACCCCACCCCTTCTTGATTGTGATGCCTGTCGTAGGGAGGACAGTGATGTGTGAAAGTGGATCAAACCCTGATTGTCTTTAATTCTTGACCTTCTCTATCATGTTGACTACATCAATCCCTCCTAGGCAATCGCAGAATATCTGAATGGAACCACATTACCAGGTGCTATGTCGGATCAACTTTTGCTGTTGAAACTTACCTCTTAACAGTGTATCTATTGCACGATCCAAAGCTTTGAAAGTACCTTTTCTCGGTACTGACTTTACAAACCAATGTGAGGCCTTACTCCTTAAGACTAACGATGTTAATTTGCTTCAATGGTTTATTTTACCCATAACCATGTACAAATAAACAAAACCTTTACAGCTTTGTATGGTCACACATTTAGCATTCATTGGTCCATAAGCACTCCTCACGGCGACATGAAAACACTGTTAAAAGACACCGACATTGATTTCTAGCATCGGAGTCTCAACGTTGCACTGATGTCACAAATGTACCATCCATTCTAACAGTTTCATTGCAAATCAAAATAGTCACATGCAATGATTGAAAAAAATTACATTACCTCATGTCACATAGAAAGTAAGCGAAAAGTTCCATCATTTAGAAATAAGTACTCTTCAGAGATTTGTCTCTTCTTTTTTTAAGTCCTAGACATTCTTTCAACAGCGTTGTTGGTCTCATTTGGGTTGTAAACATTAGTTACAGTGCCTAGCTTCATTCACCTGGCTGGCTGTGCAGCGTCGCTCAAGAGAATTGGTCAATCAATACTTTCAATCAGCTGATCGAGAGGAATTGGTCAGTAGTCAATCAGTCGTACAAGGAATTTAACATGGAAGGACATGATCGTCTTTGGGCTCAGTTAGGGGCAACAGGACACCAGTGAGACTGGAGAACAGACTGAAAAGTAGATCTATATAAGACACCCTGAGAATCACAACTGCGTCTCTTTCACCTGTCATCCCTTCTTCCTATCCTCTCTCTTCCTCTATCTCTTCTTCTATGGAACGATCTTAGTCGGGTGGCCGTGGCCTCGGCAGTTGAGGAAGATGATGGTTGGTAGGTTGGTTTGTTGTGGCAGAAGCCGGTTGCCGTGCAACTGGCTCCTCGGTGGTTGGCATGGAGACAGGTTAAGGTGGATTCTGACCTGGTAATCACGTACAGTAGTATGAACAGTAGAATGTAATATGCAGCTCTGGGGAAAAATACCAGAATTGAAACTGATGCCGAAAAAATAAAACAAGTGTCCCTTGTACAGATTAAAGGGCCAGTTCATCTAAATTGCAGAGTTTTTTTCTCCAATATCACCATCTACCCAAAAATATTGTCAATCTATATTATTGTTTTATCATTTTCTTGAAATGTTATCTCCAGACTCTATAGTCCCAATAAAAACACTTCTCAGTGAGACTGTTTCTGGAATGAAACAATTGTCCATTCACCTCCATAGTTTTGGGCCAGATCTGTCTCAAGTCAGAAATGAAGTTTTATTTTCAGGTGAAGTGACCCTTTAAAAATCAAATAACTTTAGGTATACTGTTGTTGGAGCAACTTAAGGACCAATTTTGTCTCATTTGTAACACTTAATAATTTCAAAGGTTACATAAACAAATGACAAATTTTAAAAACAAAACCTAGCAGGCCTCAGGCCTGGACACTTGAACATCCATTATTGATGAGTATTTATCCCCAGATCTGTCTGCATGTAACAGTAGATTGTGACAGTAGTATGTTATCGATGGAGAACATCACATGGGGCTGACGTGGTGTGCAGCAAATGATGGCGCAGGGGAAGGCGGTAGTGGTGGACAGTGATTGGTTGATTTGGTTGGTCAGGTGACTGAAGGGGTTATGGACAGTCGAGTTGAGTCAGATCACATGATGAGGGTTTGCAGCTATAACGTCAGGAGGTTCCATCAGGAGGTATGGAAGCCTGACAGGTTTTAGCTTTTGGTGGACACTGGACAGAACACCCACCCTGAACCCCTGCCCTCACAGAGCCAGCGAGCACACACACATACACACACACCAACATGAATTCATACCATAGTGAGTATACATACACACACACACACACACACACACACATTTACATTAGCCATATTTTGCATAGACACACAAATAAACACAAACTTAGAGTTAACTTGCATACAGTCACGACAAACACTGTTTCACACAAAATCACATACACACTCCTTCACTCACACAAACACACACTCTTACCCAACCCCAGACTTGCGATGTGTTACTGTGATGATGCAGAGTGTGGTGGAAGGTGAAGAATAAGACAACGGAAGACAGGTGATGCTAAAATGAACATTTATAATGACTGCTGTTGCTGTCGCAAAATAAGAATCCTTAAAAAAAGACCTCATATATATTAGCACTAGATTGCCCACTTCACTGGTAATCCACAAGTCAAGAAACACAACTCACTAGGTTTTTTCTCTTTACAAACACAATGCTACAATTACATTAAATATTCAATACTCTTTAAGTCAGTTAATCAATGTTGTTAAAAGCAACCACTAAAATACTAAAAATAAAAACAAAACAATAATATTAATTCACCTTTTTCCAGTCGTTCCCTTTTTCTTGTTGTGTTGTTATTTATTAATAGTATAATAATAGTCTGAGAAATAAATAGCTCATGTGGTGTTCTCAGGGCAATGGGGCGGGCAGCATAAATCAAGAGTGGAGCTCAGAGCAATGTGATGAAATGGTGGAGTCAAATCTCACGCAGTCACTTTAATACTTTCAGAATGTCCTGACATATAGGCGAGATATGGAGATATGCCACAAATTTAGTTCTGCAGGCAGCAGAATAGCTGAGCAGGACCTGCAGAGGTTCATCATCTCTAAACTATCATTCTATGTTATGTAAACTAGGACTGTATTGCACAAAAGTTAGCAGCTCAGCTTCCTCGTTCTGCAGCTCGGGAGGAGCTTAAATTCTTTTTTTTAATGTCATTTTATCCACCTCCCTGGGCTTTTTTCCAGCCTGGAGGAGCCGAGTTGAGCTGTTCCACAATGATATGTTTCTAACACGACCAAGCATTTTCAGTAACTATGGCTTGATGATAAAAAATACTAGCGCCACCACAACTCACTGTTAGGCAAACATCAACAAATGTACAAAAACAAGCCTACATTGAGAATGGCTCAGACTACTTCTCAAGGTTAGTATTATTACTCAATGAGCACAGTTATCTAAAGAGTTTGCTAGGCAACATGAAGCTAAACAGCGAATACAGTAGGTAAATCAATACTAATAACAACAGCACAGATTAACACAGTAGCACTAGCATAGCCAATTATACAGGCAGACCTAACTATCGGATACAGAGCATGAAAAGTGTAATGATCATCTACTGCATCCACTAGTTCCTCTTTATGCTGCCAGCCCCTTTCTGCTCAACACTTCTCTCTTTACAGCTCGGCAAAAATCTGACAAAAATATTTACAATGAGAGAAAAAAATGAAATTGTGGAGAAACAGTTGTTTAGTGTTTTTTTTCTCTTTTTTTGTTTGTCTGCATTTCTTTTTATGTTTTTTTTTCTTCCTTTCATATGTTTTTTGTTCTTTTTTTTTGACTGATATCTCAGAGAATTGTCCCCAATGATGAGCAACAAACAAACAAACAAAAAAATCCAATCATATCAGCTAGCATTGCACAGTCTCAGAGAGGTTTTGGGGATGGAATGGAGAGTTATCGTCCAAACAGTTGGATGAACACAGAAGGGGGGAGGAGGAGGAGGAAGAAGGTCAATAAAGTTCATGAAGGGGTGAAAGTTCAAAAAGTTCAAGAAGACAGAGGATGGCTGCGCAGCTGACGGTGCGTAAACACTCCCCACACCACCGCGCAGGGGCGGTGCGTGTGTCGGCGTGCGTGGTTTGGATGTTAAACGACAACAAAAAAAAATCATCATTAGAAAATGGAGTTTTTGAATCTTTCCCATCGAGAAAAATCAAATGGAGCGAGAGCGAGGGGGGTATAGAGAGAGGAAAGGTGAGGGGGACGGGGGCAGGGAGAAAGAGGGGGAGGTGAGGAGAGTGAAAGGTGCCCCCAACACTATGGCACACAGTCAATGAAGTCCCACAGGCTGAAGAGATGACAGAATTAGGAAAGCAGCTGGCATGAGCGGTAGGGCTTTTTTAGGTAGGTTGAGAGGCAGGACAGTAGGTAGCCAACCTGCAGAGGGGTTAATCCTTGTCGGGTTTAGCTCTGTGGGGGGTGGTGAGGAGGAGGAGGTGGTGGTGGTGGGGGGCAAGGTGCTGTTCAGTTGAGGCGTCATGAGCGACATCATGTTATGAGGGCGGAGCATGCTGGCTTCATGGGTGCTTCCAGGATGGATGTCCGACACACAAGAACAACTCAAAGAAACGCTTGGAATGGTAGTTGTTGTTGTTGTTGTCTTTTTTTTGTTTGTATTTTCCTCTCTGTTCTGTTTTGGCACTCGAGAGAGAGAGACTTGTGGGAGGCGGAGGAGGAAAGTGTGTGTATGTTTGAGCGAGGAGGAGGAGTGGGCAGTGAAAGTGCAAAAAAGAGGGCATGGAAGAGTGTGTGTGTTGGGGAGGGGGGGGGGGGGACGGTAAACAGGCTACACACAGAAATGGCATTTTGTTAAAACTGGTCTAGGTTAGACAGCTTACAGTACAAATTAAAACCAGGAAAAAATCAACAGAGAACGAGAAGAAGGAACAGAAAAACAGTGATATGACAAATGCAGTCTACAGTTGCTGGTGCTTTGATGGGTCCCGAGCTGGGGGTAGAAGAGGGGTGGAAAAGGGGAAGAGCGGGTCCTATAATGTCTTAAAGGGTGTTTGAAGAGGTGGGTGCGGGTGAGAGTGGGTTTGAGTTTGTGGTTTGAAGTGGTTGGGGTGGTGGCGGTGGAAGGGAGGGCAGAAAACAAGATCTGAGGACTATGTCAAAGAGCCACACACCCACTGAGAAGCAATGAGGTCACCTGGCGAGCAGGTGAGAGTTAAGTTTGCATTCCTCTACACACCACAGTAAAAAAAACACGAAAAGCAAACAACATGACTAGCTGGCTACGCTGCAACACAGACACCACAAGCACTTAGCTGGTCTAAAGCAGACAAACTCAGAGAGAGGGAGAGAGAGGAGCATGCACATCAAAATACACTGCTGAATAAACACCTACAGTAAGGCTACACCTCTACAGTAGTCTCGCACACTGACCCCCACCTCAGCTTGGCCTGCCATGCACAGTAACAGCAGAGTTTAGTGCAAACATGTTGCTAGGAGCAATGATGAAAATTTAAGTTTTGTTTTTTTTTTTTTCTTTTTGGGAAGTTTTGTAGGAAGTGGGCCATTTCCCATGACAACATCTGTCAGGATACAAAACATGACCACACTGAAAATCATCTGGTTTTTAGTTACATAAGAAGGAATGAAAGAGGTGGGTGGACTTTGGCAACATTACTCCTTTTTTTACACTGAAGCCAATAAACCATATAATTGAACTGAACTGGAAAACACAGAGAGAGAGCGAGAGGGAGAGGGGGCAGGATCAGGATTCAAAACATTACCACTTTGAAATCACACTGGCAACATTCAGTGTTGTTTCTCTGCCCGAGATCAGAGCCTTGGATTGCATATTAAAGGACTGAAAACACAATCTGTCCCAAATTCTGCAGAGAGGCACCCGAGGGAGACAGAGTGCAACAGAACAGTCTTGTGTATGTGTGTATTTTTCTGGGATTCGTATATATTGACAGAGGGGAATTTTCACCTCTCTTTCTCACACAGTCTCTCTATACAAATCTCTCCCAACCCATTGAAACACACTGGGCGAGGCTAGAGATGCTCCATGTCATATTCAAGGTCAATAAGGTGCATATCAAAGACAAGACAAGCCAGAGCTCAGAGGGTGGGGGGGTGGGGGGTGGGTTGGGGGTATAAGGACAGACAACAGAATTATACCGAGAGCTTGACACAGCGAATAAAGGGTTAGTAATGTTAAGAGTACAAAAACACAAGAAAACACACATAAGCCTCTACTGCACGTCAATGGTCAGAGGAGTGATATGCAAACAGATGTGACTACATTCATGGACAATCTCAGTCTTGATTTATTTGAAATTATCTGGATGTTTTTTTTTTTTTTTAAGTTAAGTAGCGACTGAGAAATTTTTAGTACAAGGTCACTCAGCAAGTAGCAAAATAGTCTTAGGTTTGTTTAAGAGTTTTGTTCGTAGTCCTCTGAGGATGGTTAGACAATTTAATGGCAAAATACTCATTGTGTTGTAACACTGAAATCAAACATTTTGTTCACCTGTGGCCGGTGGACCAGGACTCAATGAGATCGCATCGAAAAACAACAAACATTTGAATGTGTGTAAAACAATATCAAAATGCTCTACCCTTATCGGCATGCAAAGTTTTTTTGTGTCACTTCTTTTTGTTTCTGTACTTTTTTTTCTTTTTTTTGTCCACGCTTTACTTTGATATCATGCAATATAGACGTGCAAAAAAGATAACATCTATTTCCACAAAATACATTTTCATTGTAACTATAAAAGGCTGTATTTAAGAACGCTATCTAGTCACATTTTTTAGCATTATTATGCTAACCTATCACTATATTGATTTGTCTAGCCCCAGAGTGATAGTGCTGTTGCATTCTGGGAAGGGTAGTTCCCAGAGGACTGGCTAACACTTGGCTAACATGGCGGTTCCTTCCTCTTGTGGCAGGAACAGAGAGGGCTTAAACAAACAGAAACTGAGGCGCCTTGTCTACCTAGTTCTTAAAAACTGTCATGGGGACTACTCCCTTCCTATGTATTTATAAATATGGTTCATTTGGCACTTTTCACATTTTCTTAATATAAAAGTATGTCTCCTCTTATCTAATGCAATTTAAATCAACACATTTACAGTTTTACTCTGTAAAGACCTATTTTGGCACAGGTTTAACTTGTTCAGGTTAGAATTACATTACTAATAACTTATCATCAGCTTATAACAGAGCATGTATTACACTGCCACTTGAGTCTAGTCTCTCCAGCTAAAGGACAGATTTCGATATGTTTTAACCTTGTATTTTTAGTACATCAGTTATTATTAAATAGCAGCATTTTCCACAAATTAAAAAGTTTTACTTGTGTAAACCTATTCAACATCTACAGGTAAACCCAAACGCTCTCATGGCAGACAGTGGATAAAGGACAGGACAAGACAACATGCCACGACGTGTATTGCTTCCAGTACTCATTACAGTTTATCTCCATCACCTAACCTTAAGTAAACTACACTTGGCCGCTGTGTAAAAGAAAAACCAATATATATATATATCTATATATATAGATATATATATTTCTAATGTTTAATTAATGAGATGAAAGAGAAATCTGTCTCATTATTCAAAAATCTATTCAAAATCTTTATCATGAATTTCACTGCAGTTTTTCCACTGTAAATGTACTGTGTTGCATTCAAAGTATGTTAATGATCAAACCATGACAACATACTAAACCTGCTGTGAGTTATGCTAAGGAACATCATTTTTCCTAATGGAAGAAAAACAGAATCCAGGCCTAAAATAATAATTAATTCCAGTTCTTTCACTTTGATTAACTGCATTATCATAAAGCATAAATCCAAGCAATGTCAGAAAATTGTGAAAATTGCTTGCTGCAAATTCTAATAACATTCTCCATTTTTTAAAAATATACACAGATAAAAGTATCAAATCCTCACAATTTGAAACTGTAGTCAGCATATTGGCCATTTAATTGATAAATAATAAAATAAGCAATAGTCTTGGTGTTGACCTAAATAGAAAAAAATCAACTGCTAAATCAGTACAGCACAGTACAGTGCTACAGTGGAACAAAAGCACACCAGCTCCTATGGTCTTCATTAGGTTTTTGCCACAAAATATCAATGATAAATCCAGTCAAACCCCATCAGTGACAAACTATTCCCTCACAATATGTGTATTTTTCTGTTTTGCAGAGCTAAGTATTCCAAATCAACATTCCCTATCACTTCAGGAATTAACAATGAAATACACTGATCCAACCTACACATAAGAGTGTTTGTGCACTGTGCCCTGCCAGGCTCAATTATGACTTCCTCTGCAGGTGTGGTCGTATTCTGATGGTGGTGCATCTGCAAGCCTCAGCTGCCCGAGAGAAGAGAGACTCTATCTGTGGTGTTTGTCAGGGCAAGCAGCAGACATGCATTGATCGTAACACCAGACATAGTCACCCATGGAGCGATGTGGTAGGAAGAGAGGGGGTGTCAGGATGGGAGTGCACTGGAGGACTGAGGACGGGTGGGAGGGAGGGTGAGGAGAGTGTGGATGGTGTTAGATGGGAGTAAAGAAGCCTCCTTACCAAGCTGTGGAGATAAACCCTCACTGGTGCTCCAACAGAGAATGACACATTCGATAGCACAATGGAGGATTTTGGGTCAGATTGGTCAGAATCAAAAGTCTGGTCTTTTTTTGTCTTAGAGGAGTTCCCTCCAATCACCAGGCTCTTTAGGTCAGTCAATAAATCAAATGCACCCTCCTCATTTCTGGCATTTTACATTCCGTATTTTCACACTTCAACTCTTGTTGGACTTAAATATCTGTCCAGGGATTTGCCCATTGGATGTGCGGTACATTATCGATTTCAGCGGTTTACGACAAAGACACAGCTGCAATTCAAAAGTGAATTTAGAATTTGTTCCAGTCTCTTTAATCTGCTGCTGAATACCTAACACTCCCCCCAATACCCTGCCCTCTACTTACTAAACACTTTTCCAAGACAATAGGTAAGTAGAATCTAATTGATCTCAGCTCGTGGCCTCAATTGATTGATCCTCTTCATCGACCTAGTCTCTTTCTTCTCCTGCAGTATTCAGATATGACATGCATATCTGGTGAGGTTCTTCATATGCATTCTACATATATTTCATATATGTGAATTTTTTTCTCCCTGCCATACAAAAACCATCCAATCACAATGCTGTCTACAGCACACATCCCTGACCTCATAGGCAGAGAGAACCACTCCCTCGCTTCACAGTGCATTAAGACAAATATTCAGTGTACTCCGATTGTAAAAAAAAAAAAAAATAATAACACAACACAAACAAAAATAAAATGAACATCAAGAGAAACAACAGCATCTTCAGCAGCCTCCTGGGTCTACAGTGGGCAGAAAACCTGTTGCCATGGGAGACCTGCAGTTTGCTAGAGGCAGAACTGAGCTCAGAACAGGACGTAAAATCTTTCACGTCTGCCCCTTTACCTGATCGGCAGTCGGACGGTTGCTTGACAAGGGCCAAGATCAGTGAGGCTATTTATCTCTTTTACTGATATGCATGCTGCCTTAAAATAGGAAATCTACTATCGAGGTTTGCAGATTCAGCAGTGGACCCCGGACGAACAACATTCCCTTTTCATGCTTCAGTGTTTTCTGTTACTCAATGTTTGCATGTCTCAGTAGTACGCTGTGAGTCTTAAGTGCTCTTGCTTGGTCTAGTCTGTGGTTCAGGTTCATCTAAATGGGTTGGAAGACCACAGGCTGAGAGCAGCAGTTCATCTGAGAAACTTCTAATCTCAGGTCAACTCAATTTTGCATTTCAGTTACAATTTTACTTTGTAGGCAAACTGTAACAGGGCATTTTACTGCAGATATAGAACAGCAGGGATAGTTTGGAGCATGAGCTAGGATAGCGAAGCTTGATAACCAGGCGTTTAAGGTAAGTATAGCTGCTAAGACGCTGCGCTGCAGTCTATGGTTCAGAGATTTTTTCTTTCTAATCTAGAGGTCTCACTGCAGTCTGCATCAGAGATATGGTGAATTCCCTTTTCTAGCACCAAATATGGCATCATAGTGTTTTGTTTCAGTGTGTACGTGTGTGTGCGTGTGTGTGCGTTCCCTGTTCTGCTCATTGACTGGATATATAAGGTGATCCTTCACTATAATGACCTTAATGCCTGGGGTGGCTTTCTTACTGGACTTAAATAAGACATATATTACACTATGTGACATTACTATTCATCTTCAACCCACTTAAATTAAAACAAGACTCAAATCAAAAATAGTCTCATTTACATTCATGTCAACCTGAATTCACAGATTAAAAAAGAAACTGAGCTTTATATGGGTGAACTCATTAATAAATAATGACGAAGGTGATGATTTCTACCGCAATAATCATGACAACATAATTAATAGAATTATCACAGCAGACTGCAAAAAATGCCACAGATCCTGTGTGTTTGCCGCAGCTTACACAGTATCACTCTCGTTGTTTCTAGGTTTCGCACTACGTGAGGTCATCAGCGTGCGCCTCGGCATTCTCTATCTCAAATGCTAGAGCCATGTATGGGGGGCGCTACGTGCCGTAACACCCCTGTGGCGCTGCACTGCTTGTGGGATACACAGGGTATACATGGGTGTGTGCAAATGAAGAAACGCCGAGCTTATCCCCACACCACTCCCCAATTTCACCTCACTCTTCCTTCATCTGCCAGATGGGGGGAGGAGGAGGGAGGTGAGATCATCAGCAGGGGAGAGAATAAAAGGTGTTGGGGGAGCCTATGACGTTTCTTCTCTCACACCAAGCTGAAGTTTGCAGCCTTGCTCATTACAAAACCCTTCTAAAAGGGGTAGGGGCACAGCAAGGGGCAAGTAGTGAGTGGGGCTTTGGGAAGAGGTGGGGAGAATGGGTTGAGGGGCAAATCAAAAAACAAAAATCCTATGGGAGGCTGGCGGGTGTGGGCTGCAGGGGGAGACAGGGGTAAGGGTCGTTTCCATAAGGGATTTTGGGTTGGGTGGGTGGAGGGTTGCATCCTATGAATGCCAACCTCCCCCCATGCCCACCCACAACCTCCCTCTCTCCCCCCACCCCCCGCAGGCTCCTGGGCAATTGGCCCGTCTACATGGCATTCAGCTTTGTCCACACAATACACAAACGAACAAACAGACAGCTTAATTTACTAAACAAAACAAAACAAAGAACAAGAAAACAAAACAATAAAAAAATCCCAAAAGGTCAAGACGTTAAGTAATAAAACCTTATTTACATTTTACACATTTTTTCTTGGTTTTTCAGCGTGATAACTCGCTCCTCTCCCTCCTTGTCTTCTCAGCACATTTTTGCTTCGCATCAAAATTTTTTTTAATAGAGAATACTGAAAACACGCAGAAGAAAACGGCGCGGATGATTCCTTCCAAAATTCTTGCTCTCCTCTCCTTTTTCCATTCTCACTCTCACTTTTTTGTACTCCTCCCCCAAGCCCCCACTCTTTTTTTTTCCTCTTTTCCTCCTCGTTTCTCAGTGGCTGTCACATTTAGCCCACCTTCTGTGGGTTGGTGGCGCGTACCCCCTGCTCATAGGTGATTCGCTGGCTGATCAGGTACTGTGCAGCCTGCGTGGCAGCCTGGGAACCCGTGATGGTCACCTTCCTGTTCCGAGTTCCAGGGATGAACTCGCCTTTCTTGGAGATCTGGATCCTGGCGCCAGTCAGCTCCTGGTACTCCACTAGCGTCTTCCCTCCTTTTCCCAATATGGCTCCCACCAGGTTTTCTGGCACTGCGATCTCGACCACTTCCTTTGCTCCTTCTGCTAGCTTCTCTGTGGCAAGTAGAGATGATGCCACCAGTGGTGATGCAGCGCTTAAGTAGCCATTGGTGGCCCCTGTAGCGGCAGCCAGGGATCCCAGGGAGAAGCCTCCAAGACCGGCTGCTGGGTGAGCTGCGCTGGTGGATGCATCGCTGGCGTATGATGCTAACAAATTAGCTGCGGCTGCTGCTGCTGGGTTAGCATTAGCTGCCACAGCAGCTAGCACCCCTGAGGCTGCAGCGGGGTTCAGACCCAGGCCCAGGGAGTTGGTGTTGTAGCCGTAGCTGGCCAGAGTGTTGAGAGCAGAGGTGATGGCCAGCAGGTCATTTCCAGAAAGGCTGGACATGGTGGTTGGGAAGGCCCCAACTCCAGCCAGGCCCGCCTGTCCGAGCAGAGAGGAGGCTGTGGCAGCTGCAGCAGCTGCTGCAGCAGGCATGACCTCAGTTGAGTTGGCGTATGGGGAGCCGGTGGGGTTGGAGTTGGCAACAGGCCCTGTGATGTTGGAGTAGGAGATGTTAAGGCAGGAGGAGCTCTGTGGGTCCTCCTGGATCTTCTGGACAATGATCTCCACAGCTTTGCGGTTCTGCTCGGGCTCCCCACTGATGGTGACCACGCGTTCCTGCAGGTTGATGCCCTCAGGCTTTTGGGATAACTGGACCCACGCCCCTGACTGCTCCATCACCGCCTTAACTGTAGCTCCACCCTTACCGATGATCAGCCCTGCTGTGCTGTTGGGGACAATCAGCTTGGCCTGGTGGGGGGGACAGGGAGGATAGGGAAAGGGAGGAAAGAAAGAGAAAACAATTATAGGTTATTGCTCTGTGACAAGGGATTTATCTTAATCACATCGAGTCTACTAGGAGCTGTTCTTAACGTTTTCAGCACTGCATATGTTTAATAGGAGCAGAAAAATCACCTTGACATTATGCTTGAACATGCATGGCTACAATCTCTTTTGAATTCAAATTACACAGTGCAATGAGAAAATGCAAAACAACTATGCAGTGGAGACTGTTGATAAAAAATCTTTTATTCAAAATATGGTAAAACTGTGCACAGTTACTTCAGTTCCAGAGTGGACTTTAAAGGCAAGGTCAGCTCTGAGAGAGACTCTGTCAGGAATTGCTTTTCAGAGGCGTCCTCCAGGAGGACACGTGACAGAAAGAGCCAAAGAAAAGGCGCAGACACACACAGAGAGCTTTGAACAAACCATGTTTGAATACAAATAGTGTGTGTGTATGTGTGTGCATGTTCATGTAAGCAGTGTAAACATGCACTGAAGGAGAAAGAGCATAGATAGACATACTGTACAACATTAACAACTGTGCCTTCACCACCTGAACACAGAATGAATAAAGGGATGTTTCTCCCTATTTGTTTGCTATTTAACTGAGAGAAAAGAGGAGAAAGAGAAAGTGCGAGTAGGTGAGAGAACAGGAGAAGAAGAGGTGCAGAGAGGCAACATGAGTGGGAGGGAACGATGGATGAGAGAGAAAGCGAGAGAAATGGAAAGAGGGAGGAATTCTAAAGAGGCTACTTGTGTGAAAAAAATAACATTGACTCCCAGGGGTCAGTGTTGCCATGGAAACACAGTTCCAGCATCGCAGGGTAGTGAAAGGGAGCGAGGCGATGACACACACACACACACACACACACACACACACACACACACACACACACACACACACACACACACACACACATATATATGTATACTGTTCTTCATTAAATTTGACACTAAGGTAATAAATTGTTGTACTGTAATGAATGCCACAAAATTGACCCAGATTACACTGGTTTTCTATGCATTTTCTAGCATGCACCAGGGATTCTAACTAATGCTTTTTTAATTTATTATGCATTTGTTAATTTGATTATTTTTACAGTGATTTTATGGTTTAATATAGAAAATGCCAGAAAACTGGAAAGAAAAAAAAAAAAGCTTGTTTAGATACTTATCTAAAGTTTCAGTTACATTTTGACTATTTGGACAGTGAGCGCAGGGAAAGAAGGAGAGAGGGGACATGCAACAAGGATGTACGGCTGGCAGATCAGCTGTGGGTGTTGAAGTGATGTGGCGATGTACCTTAACCCTTTGGCCACAGACTGGCTTTGCCCTTTAACAGCTGAAGATGCCCTAATCGCCATACTTCGTCTCCCCATCGCATCACGTGCAAATGAAAATCTGATGTGTGCAGGTCTGATGTGTGCAGGTCTGGCCTGAGCTCTGAATGAACCTAATGTGTGAACTGCTGCTCCATTGACGTAGGCAGTGGGTGACGTACTGCACTGCTGCAGCACTGACATCATTCAGTGAATGGAAAGTGCAAGACTTATGTTTCTTAACGCAAACAAAGGCACCGTCAGGAGACATTATCAATGTCTGCTGCACATTAGACAGCAAGCAAATGAATATGGGTGCGGACACGTTCTGCTAGCATTGATCCTAGTCTACACAGTAACTCCACAGTTACATGCTCTGTGCCTGAACAGCAAATATTTCTACTGAGAGCAGAAAGAGAGTGTGGGCTGGAGAAAGAGATAAGGAAAAGATGAAAATAAAATTAAAGTGATGTGTGATTGATTTAGGAGAAAAGTACAATTTTTATTTGTTTTTGTAGAGAAATAAAAACAAGAAAGTAAGAAATGGGAAAAGAAACATCCAACTAGAAGGGTCAATTTAACAGAAAATTCCAGCTGCGTTCCCTGTCTCACCCTCTCCTTTATCCCTCACCCGTCAGTTTGCTGCAGTTTCAAGCTGAAAAACATTTGCATGGTGACAGCCTCGATGCTCAATCTCTGCACCACAGCTCTCTGCAAGGCAGAAGATGAATTTACATAGAAATAGAAAATTAGTAGGCTAAGAGGGATGCAGGGGGGAGCTGATAATACAGTGGTGTGAAAAAGTGTTGGCCCCCTTCCTGATTTCTTATTTTTTTGCATGTTAGTCATACTTTAATGTTTCAGATCATCAAACAAATTTAAATGTTAGTCAAAGATAACACAAGTAAACACATCATACAGTTTTTAAATGAAGGTTTTTATTAAGGGAAAACAAAATCCCAAACTACATGGCCCTGTGTGAAAAAGTGTTTGCCCCCTAAACCTAATAACTGGTTGGACCACCCTCAGCAGCAACAACTGCATCAACTTGCAATAAATTGCAATGAGTCTGTCACAGCGCTGTGGAGGAATTTTGGCCCACTCATCTTTGCAGAATTGTTGTAATTCAGCCACACTGGAGGGTTTTTGAGCATGAACCGCCTTTTTAAGGTCATGCCACAGCATCTCAGTCGGATTCAGGTCAGGACTTTGACTAGGCCACTACAAAGTCTTCATTTTGTTTGTCTTCAGCCATTCAGAGGTGGACTTGCTGGTGTGTTTTGGATCATTGTCCTGCTGCAGAACCCAAGTTCGCTTCAGCTTGAGGTCACAAACTGATGACCAGACATTCTCCTTCAGGATTTTTTGGTAGACAGCAGAATTCATGGTTCCATTTATCACAGCAAGTCTTCCAGGTCCTGAAGCAACAAAACAGCCCCAGACCATCACGCTACCACCACCATATTTTACTGTTGGTATGATGTCCTTTTTCTGAAATGCAGTGTTACTTTTACACCAGACGTAATGGGACACACACCTTCAAAAAGTTCACCTTTTGTCTCCTCAGTCCACAGAGTATTTTCCCAAAAGTCTTGGGGATCATCAAGATGTTTTCTGGCAAAACTGAGACCAGCCTTTATGTTCTTTTTGCTCAGCAGTGGTTTTCGTCTTGGAACTCTGCCATGCAGACCATTTTTGCCCAGATTCTTTCTTATGGTGGAGTCATGAACAGTGACCTTAACTGAGGCAAGTGAGGCCTGCAGTTCTTTGGATGTTGTGGGGTCTTTTGTGAGTCGTCACTGTGCTCTTGGGGTAATTTTGGTCGGTCGGCCCCTCCTGTGAAGGTTCTCCACTGTTCCATGTTTTCTCCATTTGTAGATAATGGCTCTCACTGTGGTTCTCTGCAGTCCCAAAGCTTTAGAAATGGTTTTATAACCTTTTCTCTCAATTACTTTCTTTCTCATTTATTTTTGAATTTCTTTGGATCTCAGCATGATGTCTAGCTTTTGAGAATCTTTTGGTCTACTTCACTTTGTCAGGCAGGTCCTATTTAAGTGATTTCTTGATTGCTAACAGGTGTGGCAGTAATCAGGCCTGGGTGAGGCTAGAGGAATTGAACTCAGGTGTGATAAACCACAGTTAAGTTATGTTTTAACAGAGGGGGGGAAAAAACTTTTTCACACAGGGCCATGTAGTTTGGGATTTTGTTTTCCCTTAATAATAAAAACCTTCATTTAAAAACTGCATGATGTGTTTACTTGTGTTATCTTTGACTAACATTTAATTTGTTTGAGGATCTGAAACATTAAAGTATGACAAACATGCAAAAAATAAGAAATCAGGAAGGGGGCCAACACTTTTTCACACCACTGTATGAGGGACTTCAAACCTGCAGAGTGTCACAAACTCACTGCTTGCTGCTTTGAGTTGAATATTAGAGAATGATCTGTCCCCTCTGTTTGTTTGTGGGGGTCTTTGCAGGATTAACAGGTGTGATTTTTTTTTGTTTGTTCATTCATCTTTTCTCTTACAATGAGTGGAAGTTTGTAGTCTATTGATTAGTGGGTTGTTACTGTGAGGCTCCTTCAACACGTCTGTTTGCGTCCTGCTGCTATTAAAGGCTCTGCTACAATCTGTTGTCCTATGTAGATTAAGGAGAAGAGCTAACAGTGCTAACAACGTGTGAACACTGCTGGGGCTGAGAAATTCTAATTTCTATTGAGCTCTGAGGATTTATTCCTCAACTCAACTTTGATCTATATTTTTTCTTGTGCTCATTTATAAACTCATATGGAAAATGAATGTAAAATCACAAGAGAATAATCAAACTGAACTCTATAAACCGAAATCTATTGTAACTAATCTTGTTTGTACAGAAACGAACTGCTACTACTAATAAAATATTAATACAATATTGAATATCATCACTGTATGATATCAAAGCCCTCGGAGCTCTGGCTCTTTTCATCAAACTTTATTAATAATCTGCCCATTTTTTTCTAACTAACAAACAAATGAGTCTAGTCTGCATGTTGTCCCTGTGTCTGTGTGGCTTTTCTCCTCCCACAGTCCAAACACATGCAGTTAATGTGATGACTGTTGGTGTGAGTCTGAATGTTTGTCTGTCTCTACGTGTCAGCCCTGTGATATACTGCTGGACCCCGCTTCTCAACCAATGTCAGCTGACTGATGTGGACTGTTTTGACCTCTCCTGACTGAATAGTTAATGAGCAGTAAAGCTAAATACTAAAAAATAAAGAAACTAATAATTCCATCATTTGGATAAAAGCCTCCAGCAGATGGAAACATCTGCCCTGTGATTACTGCAGGACATCACTGTGAGCTGTAAAAGTTTATTAAAAATGTTTGCCAACGGGATCAGTACTCCTTAGTGTTCATCACTATGTTAAATTTCATTCAGAAGTCTGATTTTCCATCTGAAAATTTTTGTACATTTTTGTACAAATACCAGTGTTTTCAGTGTTTTTGCGTAGGAGGTGAGCTGGGATTGGGGGGGATAAATGAAATAAGTGACGAGCAGCAAAAGAGCGAGTGACGGAGCTGAAAAGATTTTACCCATGCACCCTTTCATCCTCTGCACTCTGCACTAAAGCATATATACACACACACAATGTTAGTGTAGAAGTGGGAGGATAAACAGTGGCGTACAGCGATGTCTGATCCCTCCTGGTGCTAATGATCACATCTCCCATCTTTCTATCCAACTGACTCTCAGCTAATGAGGTTCTCCGTTCACCTCTGCTTCTCCTCCGCCTGTGCTGCTTTCTTTCCTGCATCTCTCTCATTCTATTTTGTTGTTTTCCCTCCTCTCTGTCTTTTGTACTTTCCTCACCTGATGCATGTTGATGATGTTTCACTGCTGCAATCTTCCACTGTGTTTCACTTTCATTCTTTTCTGTTTTGTCTGTTCAATAGACCAAACCTCTCCCAATAAGGTCAAACACACACACACACACACACACACACACATAATCCATTTCCAAGTGAAGGTCATTTTAATGTGAATTCATCATCTTCATCATGCTTTTATTTAGCTGATGCTGGTAGTTAAACCTGCTCTAATGGTCAACTCAGCCAGACCGCATCCTACTTACCCACAATCCTCTGCTCCCAGCATCTTTCTGCAGAACTGCCACAAAGAAGGAGATTATGTGACAGTTGGCAGCATGCAAGCAATCGCTCCTACGGTGACGACGCTTTCGTGTTTTTCCCCACAGCTGCTCTGGTTTACGTTGTTTTTTAGTGAAGTGTTCAGGGTTTTTCTACCTCTTTCCCTCTGTCTCCCTTTGTGTTGGCTTTCTTTTATAAGGCTCTGTATCTGCTGGGAGAAACTTTTCCATACAGGACAGGAGAGTTTGGCATCCATCCAGGTGCTGAGTAGAGAGTCCTGTTGCTGCAGCTGCTGGGCTGAGGTCAGAGGTCAAAGCCAATCTCCTGTTCATGAATACACTCAGGCAAACAGTGTGAAGGGCCAGGGATGGGAAGTGTTGACTTCAGCAGGGATGTCGGCTTAGCAGATAAGTCCAAATCAGTGTAAAGAGCAGAGTGAGGTGATTTGACTCTGGAATAACTTGGAACATGTTCAGGGTTTGACTGCACCAGTGGCAATCAAAGGCTGACTGGGGTGTTGCTGAGCATCGCCCTTGTTCAAATCAAACAGTGGCACCTGAACACACCACACAGACTAGATGGCCAACAGGCACATATGTTCTGCGGCTGCATGAGTGGAAATAACTCTCCATACTAGCAGGTGATGGTAGTCTGTATTCATCATTCAAAATCAGATTCTCTTCATCATCTAGAAAAAGTTCCTTGTATGTAGCTGGACTCTTCACCTACGTCTGTGACCTTACTGCTATTCACTCTTTAACTACAACACTCAGCATCATGTTTTCTCTTTTGTCCAGTAAACCTCATACTGTTAAACAGACCAGACCATTATTTTCCATACTAACGCTACACTATTACTATTCTTTTTTGAGCTGCATTATAGCTTTATATCATTTATGAAGGCTCAATTATTTCAAACCTGCCTATTTTATTAATGTTGGGAAGCCACAGATAGACAACAAAATCTGCAAAATCGCTTTTCTATCTAAATTAAGTTCAGTGAACAACCTGTAGCTGCACGAAAATGTTGCCCTAAAGTCGTCTGATTGCCCTGAAGCTGCTCCATTGTCTTTAATGCCTTTAAGCAGAAAACCAGACAAAGGGGACAAAGATTTTGCTTTGCTTCATCAACCAGAGCATGTAAATTATTTTGTGTATCTGTAAATGAGTGTGTGTTGCATAGAGTAGTAGTAGTGATAAGCTAACAGGGTGCTGAGGTCAGTGAAGCATGGAAATCTGAGAGAACAATGTCTCATTTAACAAACAAGGAAACAAGCACACTTAATAACCATGGCTCTCTCTCTCTCACACACACACACACACACACACACACACGCACTATGTTATGGTGGTTGTCGGGGTTTAACCTTTATGAGAAAATGTATTAACACACAGTTTCAGCCTGCTGCCTTTCTGGCATCTTTCTTTTCTGTCTCTTCTGCTTTTATGAAACACAAAAATAAACAAAAAATATTTTCCAACCACTCAAAGCTGAAAATTTGTTCATTTGGTGAGGCACTATGTGACGAAAATCACACCGAACATTTCAACAATATTTTCTCTAAAATCTCTTTCAATGTCAGAGCGTAAATCAGTTTAAAACATGGCCATGAGCTAATGCAGAAAAACATTAACTACGTGGAATTGGATTGGGTAGCAAAAGAAAATAAACTTTATATTTAGATATAGCTGAAATATATCTTGCGAGCATATATATTGAAACAGCATGTAAATATATGAAATTTACTTGAATCGTGTGAGATGAGATTAGTTAAGTAGCTTTTAGAGAGAGTTTAGGTGTTCAACATTCTAGTAAAGTGACAGGTCGGAAAACATCTACAGCAACACAATCTTGATTTAATTGCATTTCTTTAACTTTTACCATAGTAATAATTTGGGACCAGTGAAAAACTTGGCTAAAATCTGTTGCAGATGTAAAGTGTATAACTTTACTGCTTTCTGAAGGTTAGCACACTTTGTCCTTCGACTTTCTCTCTCATCACTCCTCCACTCTCTTTTCATTCCTTCCCTCCTTTCGTCTTCTGTTTCTCACTATGTCAGAGCTGTCATGGTGGTAATGACGAATCGTCTTTCCGTTCCATCCAGGTCACAGCATTGTCACTGAAGGCCAACGTGAAGATGCACACACGCCCATGGGGCAACAATACATACATAGAAAACACACATGGACTCATGCTTTTGCTTATTCTTGTGTGAAAAAAGGTGTATACCAACCCACACATGCAAAGACAACCACACACGTTGTCTGAGGTGTACACACACACACACATACACACACACACACACACAGACACACACACATGGTTGAGGTCAGCGGACAACTGTTGAGGCTGCTGGAGTTTGAACTTTGAAATCTTAAGCAGGGGGACTTCGGCTTAATCTGCCTCCTCCTGATCCACAGGCTTAGTCGCCTCTCTCTCCCACTCTGCCTCTACCCCGCTCGTCCTCTCTGCCTCCGTCTATCTCCTTCCGTCTTTTTGCAGCTCTCTCTCGTCTTTCTTCTCTCATTCTCTGGCTCACCCATGAGCACAGAAACCCCCTGTGGATTAAAAATAACTACAGCCCTGAAGAGCCAAACTACAATGACTGACACCGAGGGAGCTACACACACAGCAAACAAATATATCCATACACACTTGTATATATACTGCACACCATGATGATTTTTATATTACAGTTATATCATCGCATCTGTTTTTACTTGGTCTATCCAGATCAAACAAAAACCAGTGCTTCAAGCCAACACTATCAAAATAATTTAACAGCAAAGCTCAACATGACCTTATTTTCTGTTGTGACGTCTTGAAACAGTAATTTGATCACACTGGTGTGAACTTATTCAAAGTTTAAATGGTTTTTAAGGGTTTGTTTTTATAGCAGAATGATTAATTAGAACGATCACCTTGTCTATCACTTCTTCATCACTTGCTCTTTTCTCTTTGACATGTGGAACTTGGCACTAGATTATTGCCAGTCACAATAAAGAATTAAAAGGTGATATGTTTCAACTTTCTGAAGTTGTTGATAATCACTGATGTGCAGTGTTTGTCAGTGGCAGTAGAAATATTTAGATACTTTATTGAAATAAAAATACTATAATGACAATTTTAAAACAATTATAACTGAAAATCCTGTGTTCATATTTGTACTAAATTAAAAAATTCAGACGTATCATCAGACAAAGACTAAAACAATCAAAAATAAACAAAAGTACTCAGTATGCAGACAAATCAGCCTGCGAGTGTTTTTATTATAATGTATACTGTTACAGAGTTTATTTTATTATGTCAGAGTGTTACTGACACATTTCACTGTTTGAGCTAGAGTTAACTGAACTAATTTAAATTCTATGAAAATGTATTATAGTTTGTGCTAAAGTTTTATATGTAAAGTCATTATTACAGTATTCTAAGTGACTGAAAACTATATTTATGGACAATACTTTTATAGATGAGCCCAGTTAAATTCCACCAGTGGCCTTTAGTTTAGGTGCATAGGGTGCATCCAACAAACTACACTAAAGTTCACTGTATTTATTTCTGACTAGTCCTACATCTACTAACTACAAGGAAAGTGATCTGGGAAACTAACCTGACACACCGACCTCCCAAGCACATGACAATGAACATAAACCAGTAATGACAACATATACTAACGCAATGTGTAGGAGACTGTATTGAGTACATACAGGAGACAAGAGGGGGTGGAGTAATGTTCATAAATCCTCCTCAGATGCTTTAGCGGATGATACCTGATAATTTTTTATCCTCCTCCACACAGGAACAGTTTCAGGCTGCTGTTCTATCTGAACTACAGCAGCTTCCTGGCAGAGATAAAGTCCTTAGAAAGAGCAAAATAATAACATTCCCTGCAGTGTCAAAAGCATGCACTCTTTTATTACCACGTTAAAATGTCTCTGTGAAAGAGTCAAAAGCACCAAATCTGTTTTGCAGTAAACAGTCAGTACAGTAAGTATTCTGTCGCTTCTTTATCCCTCACTTCTCCCGTCTTCTGTCCTGTCCTCATCCCATAAGGGGGATGATGAAAAACACAATAATTCTCCCCACTTTTCTCACGCACCCATCCACACACATATCCATCTGCTGTGCAGACCAAAACAACAAAAGGTAAAAGAGAGTAACAAAAAAAGAAGGAAAGCCCGACAGGAAGTGAAAATAAGATCAACAAGGCACATCTGAACTTAATTTTCCTGCACATTATGGTCATGTGTGTAAAGGAAAACGCAATTTACAGAAGACAATTTGGAGCATTCAAAAGACTGTGTGTTTGTGAGTGTGTGTGTTCTGCTGACTCAGCAGCAAGGCAGCGACTGCAGATCACAAGACTGACAGGAAAAAATAGATAAAGTTTCATAAGAAGGTGAACACACAACACACAAGTCAGCAGAAGAGAGAACAGAAAGTACGTTTTGTCAGTGAATGCATCTGCTGTTTGTTTTACGTTTGTCACTGTTGTCATGTGAATTTTCATCTTTATAATGACAACGCTGGTGATGAACCTACAGAGAAATATCACCTGATTATCTGCAGCTGTTTTTGACTTTATAGTGACTTTCAGCTCATTGTTTAGTGTCTGCTGTAAATGTACTGTGTTGCTTCACGGTCACTGCTCTCATAGTGTTGTTTCAGCAGCAGAAGGCACCTGTTCTCAGATGGAAAAGCAATGACAATGTTTCTCCATAACGGCTGAATATGTCTCCATGTTTCCACTGCCCCCAAGTGTCCAAAAAAATATCATATATTTCAGGTAACACAGAAATGATCTCATGATATATATATTATTATATATATAATCATACCTGATTCCATTAAGGATCTGATCCAGGTTAGCGAAATAGTAGAATTTTCTTAGTTAATGCATCACTTCTTCAAAATCTTCAAAAGTTTTCATTAGCAAAGAGCAAAAACACCCAAACGCCAAAAAACCCAACACAATCACAAGTGGCCATCAGAGTGATCATCCGACACAAAATGAGCCTGACTCCATGTTTTCCTGCCTTTTATGACGAATTTCCGATGCAGGGAGAGAAAAACAGGAAGAAGGAAACAGGTGTTTGTGCCAGAGGTGAAAGGTCACAGGAAATGGCCTCTCTCTCGCAGGAAAGGGTTGGAGGGAGTGGCCAGGAAAACAACCAGGCTAGAGCTGAGGTGTGTAAATGCTCATGGATGTGTGTGTTCACCTTTCAGTGCTGTTGCCATTGCAGCTAAGACAATGTCAGAGTGTTGCTGCAGTTTTCAGTCTGAATAAAGGCCAGTGCGGTCCAAAAATAGCCCCAGAATAATACCACAACAAAACCACAGGCCTTTTACAGCTGATCTCACAGGGGACACAGCTCCGACTCTGCACTTCACTTCCAAACACCACAATGTAACAATAACAGTCGAGGGGGCATGTTTTACTGTCAATATGAATACAATAATGATGCAGTAAGTAGGCGATGCTTCACTACATTACACATAAACACAGCATGGGAGGTCTCCAGAGTGTTTTATGTAACGATTGTTGATGTTTATGTGCTGCTGCCCAGGCAATTCTCTTCAGAGACTGAGTTTACAAGGTAATAAGAAAAAACAGCAGGGATGATCACAAACTAGTTCCCTAAAACTTTGATGGGTGTTGGTGACGTCACCACAGGAATTTGGGTTTATTGGTGGCCCCAGTCTTGGAAGTAGTTTGAAGCCAGAATAACCTCATCATACTCATAGACAACCTCATACCTCATCATGTCACATCACGATGGAAGCAACCAGCAGTGGAAACAGAAACTTTTCAGTGCAAGAGTAACCTGCCTAAAGCATAGCTCTCTTTAACCCTGAATACCAGCTGAAATTTTTGTATTTTATATTTTATTTATGAGCTTGACTTCATTTTAAAACAGAATCTGCACCTGGTGGCCACTAGAGGAACTGTATCTGACAATGTTTCCAAAGGGCTTTCAATATTTATTCATTCAATATCTATTATGTATATGTTAAACTAAATATATAAACTATAAACTAAATATAAGTAAATAAGTGTATTAGAGTGATTATCATCAGTTTATCTAGTATGACCAGAATTTGTTTACATGTTGTGCATCAGTCAGTTTTTATCAATGGCTTTTTAAAAGCACTTCTCACCCACTACACTCTATGAATATTTAAATTTGGAACTAAATTCTCCATCGTAACGTTAGAGCATGCTGCTGTGTGAACAGGGGTGTGATAGTGTTTTACAAGTGCTCTTGGGGGTGGAAACAAAAGCAAACACTGCATAATAGAAGTAATAAAATATCTCAATAAATTCTCTTCATCCATATGTCATGTCAGGCCTCAGAGGCTGTAAAAGATTCATTTAGCTCCTAAATTATCTTCACTGTCTGTTGTCGTGTTATGTGGCCTTGAAGCGCGGTGTGTCGTCTATCGGTGTTGCAGCTCTGTTTTTCTTTCTATCTGCAGCTGCTTCTTCCAGTGGAGCGCTCCGTCACTCTGCAGCTGTCAGCTAACAAGAGTTCAGATCTGCTTCCAGCTTTCAGTCACCCACTCAGCCAGCCAGACTCTCATTCTTGGCTCCCTCTGTCCTTTGTCTATCTTTATGTCATCTTCCTGTTTCTCCGTCTTCCTCCTGGTCTCTTGTTCCAACTCCCACAACAACACAAACGCATTTTCTCTTGCCGTCTTTTTGTCTGTCACTCAGACCCAGGAGTTTGCCATTAATGCTAACGCAACATGCGGCAACAGCCGTGCTCCTGACAAGAAGACAACATTTCATCCACAACCTGAAATAGGAGACAATCAACGGCACCACACTGAACACCAATTTATCTTGCTAAGGCACACGTGTATGTGTTTTCACCAGGGCCATTCATCAGATCACAGCTATGCTTTTAAAACTGCAAGGGTCCACAAAGACCTCTCAGCTCTCAGTAATCCACTAACCTTAAGGGTGTATGAGTGTCTGTGTGTGTATTTAGGGTCATCCCTGCATTGCAGTGCACTGATTATATTTTGTGATAATAACAGGTTTGCATGTTTTCCCTGGCCTGCATGGGTTTGCTCTGGCTTCCTCCCACAGTCCAGAGACATGCAGGTTTGGTTGACTGGTGGCTAAATTGCCCATAGGTGTGAATGTGAGTGTGAATAATTGTCTCTGTGTGTCAGTCCTGTGATAGACTGCTGATCTGTGCAGGGTGTATCCTGCCTGTCACTCAAGTCAGCTGGGCTGTTTTTATTTTTATCTGTATTTTTTATTTCATATTGCCCATCATCTGAACAGGTAAATAAAATAAATGTTTTCCTGAGTTTCTGGTCTAAAAAAGACCAACAATGTCACCTCAGGAGCTCCTTATTTTTTATATTTGAGAATATTTATGAATTAGCACTGAACTGATGCAAGAAATTTCATGCAGAGTCGAAAAAATGAAATTTATATACTTGTATGTTTTTAAAATGACAGTGGGGGTGTACAGCTAAAGCAGCTCTGGATTCACACACATTACAGTAAGTACACAATATGTGTTGTAAGTTTTAGTCTCTGTATGGGACTAAAATTAATTACCATTACTATAATTTAATTAGAACAAAATTACTTGCCTTACTCTTCAAGGTAAATGTTCATATTTTACACTGCATTCAAATTTGCAAAAACATCATTTTTAGGGTTTCATTATTTCCAAAATTACAACTTGTTTGGTTGGAAGGTAATTTTATGCACATTTCTCTGTAATTCACTCTAATATATGTAACATCTTAACAAAACATTTTGCCAGAATTTAGATGGCGTTTCTTTTGGTTTGATGAACTGCTGGAGGCCTCCATATGTCCAGGAGGGTTGAAGGGGGTACTTTGATGTGGGGGCTTATTTCTTCGTGTGTGAACATGTGTGTTTGTGTCTGTCATCAAATGCAGCACAAACCCATTTAGACTCCTCTCTCCGACATGGTATAAATAGCCTAAAGAGCAACAGGGGGATTCGCCCTCTATTGTAAGGGTCTAAATATCAGCAGCTATTAGCCTGCTTGTCTCCCCGCGGCTGCTTGCCTCATCCAAAACAACATTGCTTGTGTCAGTCATCCTCAGGCTCCAACTCTCGTGATGCATAAAATACCAAGCGCATAAAAATGAATAATAACACATATTAAGTCTGTGCAGGTGCAGGATTTGGACCCAAAGAAAGAAGGTTAACGCTGCTGTTTGAACCCTCTATACTCTCACTATAGGACAGCAACACACTGAGGTTGGTACTTGCAGTTACGCTAAAGGCGTCACACCTAATCAGCTTCGTGGTGGCACCATAGATGAAAAAAGTAGAACAGCCACAGGCTCTGTCCAAAGCTAACTAAATCTACCTATCAGCATTACTAAGGCACAAAGATTATCACCAAATATTGTGTTTGTCTAGTCTGGACAAAATCTGAAATGTAAAAAATACACAATTTTTCAGAGGGTTATATGCTGCAGTATTGCCAGTGGTTGCCTGGCAACTGCAACCAGAGTCTGATGTGGAAAACTTCAGTCAAAAACATCCAGAACCTCTGGGACTGACTGCAGCACCAACCAGCAGTCATCACCCAACATTAGTGACCGAGATTTTAAACAACTGTCCACATACTTTTGACCTATATATGATACTCTCACATTCTGGAATTTAGACTGGACATAACATTTAGACATTTAGACTTGCAGGTTTTATCACAGTACTCCAACTTTGCAAATACAAGAGAGCATGACAGCATATGTACAAACACAATTCAATACTTTTAATGTGTACCAGCCTTAAAAAGTTCAACTCTGCAGTGTGTGTGTGGGCTTCAGGCTGGAGTGTGGGTGAGTCAGTGTATGTGTGTGTACCCAGTATTGATTAATTATGCATAAAACGCTCTTCATAATTGTACCTCAGAATCGTGTGCTCGGCAAAACCTCTATCTCTGAGGACTGTGTGTGTGTTTGTGTACGTACACAAGTCTGATAACTATAATTATTCAAAACTATAAAAGCGTAGCACCCCTTCCTTTCTCCCGCCCCCGAATCCTGCTTATGACAGAGAATGAGAAATTGCAGCATGGGAAAGCGTACGCAACCCGAATGCAACACCAGAGCTGAGAGACAAGGGGGAAAACAAGAAACGCCTGGGACCTTTTTTTGAAAATGTAATTTTGTCTGCAGCAGATGTCATCATTTCAGCTTTTCATTTTGATTATCCCTTATCTTTATTTTTTTCCTGTGATGTGTTTTCAAGACTAGTTTATTTCATTTATTTTAGTGTCAACATAATAATATTCTTTTAAATCCACTGTGTGTGTGCTGGCTGAATGCACTGCCTGGAAGGCATTAACAGTCAATAGATGGAAACAATGCCAGACCTGACAAATCAATAGGGAGCAATCACGAACAGACAATGATGATAATCACTTTAATAGATAGGGATAATAGTCCGTGGCTGCACTAATTGTTCTGCATTGCACAGTTGTAATTGGTGCTGTGTTAGCTGCACAATCAGCACTGGAATGAGCATCACCTGAACTGATCAAACTGCATGAAAACATTTGTTTGCAAACACCAACATTATGAATTCAGTTATGAGAAGTTTCTACCTGGCTTTTCTGTGCATGTTGTCAGCTAAATAAGTTTCAGTTACAATCCAACATGAGCCAGTGATAAAGCCTTGTAAAGGTTTTAGTTCTAATATCACAATCTCATTAGTTTACTTTCATTCACACATTGTACATTTTCTGAATTTACACTCACCAATAAGAATACAAAGCTCCTTTCTGACAGGCCCCTCACCTCTATAGTCTAGACCTGAGAAATACTGTCTTCAATTAAATATGAAGTCTTCAGAGATATAGGATTATTATGGGTCTGTCTGGGCAACAACAATAAATGTTTAAAATCAATAAATAATTTCTATATTTCACTTCAAATATGCTTTTATTATCTAGTGTCTAGTTCTAGTGGCCCTTTAGAAGAATTATTTTTAAATAACAGCAGCTAAATAATTGCTTCTCCCCATAACACAGTCTGAGGGTTGTTGTCCTAAAGCCGAAATCTGGGGCCAAACGAAGGGTTTTGAAAAGTGAGTTGAAATAATGCCCACAGCCACCTCATGGCCAAAAGATGCTACTGCAAACAGGGAGGCTAGAAGAGTTTTTTTAGGCTGGCTGACCAATGACAGTGACTGCAGACATGCACAGTATATAACTGTAATGCTTTTATCATATTTTCTTACCTTTAGTCTTAACAATAACTCACCCTCAAACTCAGTTTCATAACAGTTGCTCCAAGTAGAGCAGACAAAAAGGCTGAATCCTACAGTCAGTCAGGGGATGGAAAGTTAAAGCTCCATGATCTTCCTTAAGACATTTCTCACTCAATGAGAGTGATCAGGATGCAGCCTCACACTTTCTCTCTCAGCAGGAAACTGTTTCCTGTTGGCAAGACGGCTTCAGGCATGGGGTGTGTGTTTGGCAGCCCAGGGTTCATGTCACATGTGGAGTTTTTATTTTTCATCCTCACACACTACATCCTGTCTCAGTGCATCTCATCTGTCCTCACACACTCTTCATTTCTTTCCCTCCTCTTTTCTCCTCACACTCTCAGGTTTCTCTTTCCTTTTTTACTTGGTGCTCTTTTCCCTTCATCTTTCATTTTTCTCTTTCTCCAGTGCTCATCCATGGTCTCCAATCAGTTTTCTTTTTTCTGTTTTATGTTATTGCCTCATTCAACTTCACTCCACACCACAGAAACATACACATTGAGGTGTTCCAAAGGAAAAACATTCCCTCGGTGTCTCCGTGTAATGACGCAAACACAAAAATACAGTGAACAAACGCACTTGATTGTCCAGACAGCCTCAGAAACTCGAAACTCAGTTTTTCCTCGAATAACAGAGAACAGACAGAAGGACTGACCTGTTTGACGCGGTCTGGGTTGACGGTGGTCTGTGGCTGCAGGATGCTGACCGGCTCTGTCTTCTGGGTGCTCTGAGGCATCTCCCTCACCTTCTCAGCGATGAAGTCATGGACGCCGTTCAGCGCCTCCACGGTCCCCTGGATCAGACACACCCGCTCTGTCGTTCCTGCACACACACACACAGATGGACAGGTCAGTGCATGATGGAATACAAAGAAGTCATTTTAAGCCAAAAGATAATACCAGGATGTAAATAAAATA
The DNA here is from genome assembly GCF_900324485.2 of Mastacembelus armatus. Taxonomy (NCBI): domain Eukaryota; kingdom Metazoa; phylum Chordata; class Actinopteri; order Synbranchiformes; family Mastacembelidae; genus Mastacembelus; species Mastacembelus armatus. The sequence goes on along the minus strand of NC_046645.1, from coordinate 23,288,276 downwards.
TTGTTTCATGTAATTCTTTCCAGTTTGTGCTGATGAATGAATGTGTTTGCTGTGTGCAGGAATGTAAAGTCACATGTAAGCAGCTCACAAAATCTGAGCTGCAATGCCAGAAACATGAAGAAGTGAGGCCTCATTTATTCAGACCCTTTTTTCATACCTTTGTATATCACCAACTTTTCAAACTGTGGATTTCATTCAGATATTCTTGTTAATATAACAAGTTGTTGGTTTGATATTGTGCAGAATATGCAACTAATTCTAACCTGAACTTTTTATTTTTTCATCATTTTTATTTCATTTCATGGAATAAAAACCAAACCTTGTACTGGCTTTTCAAGAAACAACAATTGTGAGAAAGTAAAGAAAGAAACTGTAATGTGACCCACTGGGAAATTAATTTTGGTAAGGTAACAGCAGAGTAAAAAAAAAAAAGAATTATCAGGAAACTGAGTTGAATTTCCAAGTGGAGAAAAACATATGTTCAGCATTTGGGTGATAGTTATAGCACAAAATATAAGGAGAGACTTGTAGTGACAGATTAAATTAGATTTCTTGGGGCGAATTGAGGCAGAACACAGATATTGGCTGAGAAGTGGTTTCACACAAAATACATTAAAGAAACTTTGGCGACAAAGTCACACAGCTAAAAGTCTGAAACGTAAATGAAGAATTTTCCTGACCTCACAAGAACAGTGAACCATTCTACAGTTCATCTCCACTGCATCTCCTGAACATATCAGAAACACTTAGCTTACAGCTGTTTCCAGGACGTCGTCCAATTAGGAAATAAATTCCACGGTCACAAGAAAATTAAAACATGCTGCAGTGACGTCCAAATGCCTGTTTCAGTTTGACATGAACATGTGTGTAGACTGTGTGTTTAAGGTTTATATCAGCTCCAAATAAAGTGGACAAATTAAAAAGCTGTGGAGGCTCAGCTCCCCATCCACAGCAGCAGGGAGTGGGAATTATGTTCAATGAGCAAGTCCAGACAAAGCAGGAAATCTAAAATATACATGCAAGAAAACTACATGTTTGTATGTGATATATCCATGTACCCACACAATGTTATAGCTCATATAACAACTTGTTGGCAGATGAGTCACAGAGTGTTTGGAAAATTAAGACCTAGGTGACAGAACTGGAGAATCAGACACGTCTGAACAGTGAGGTCTGTGGAAGCACGATGACACACTTTTTTCTCTCTGTGCAAATAAACAGAACGAGGCTTTGAATCCATTTTGATAGTAACAGTATCAATAAAATGAAAAACAAATGTACTTTCCTAAATTCATAAAATAAAGTACTTCAGTGTTTTTACACCTTGAAATATTTTTTTCTATAATAAATAACAAATATTTTTTGTTCTAGTAGTTCTGAAAGCAACTGGTTTAAATTCAGTTTAGTAGATTAGAAAACCCAATGAGCATACCCACTTATTATGTCTTAAAAATAATTTAAAAAGACTGCAGTCTTGAATTGTACTGTGGTTAATGCTCTTAACAAATAAAAACATCATTGCTGATGCAGACAGGAAGCTCAGTGGAGACGGACACACCAAGGGTGTAACAGTGGAGAATCTAGGCCAATGCAAAGCCCCTGATTCCAGCTGTATCTCAATAACACACTGAAAGTAAATCTCTTTTTGGCTCGCTCACTCCCTCCCTCTCTCTCTCTCTCTCGCTCTCTCTCTCTCTCTCTCTCTCACCCTTTTAGCATTTATTGTCTTTCTCTTCTTTCATTTCCATTTTTCTTGCTTCCTCCCTGTCTCGCTTTCCCTTTCTTTGCTTCCTCCTCCTCCTCTTCCTCTCCAGTATTTAGTGGGCTCTGCTCTTATCTCGGCCCAGCAGCGTGTCAGTTAGTGCTTCCTTTCTCCTCTCTCTCTCTGCATTGTTGGACTGGCTTGGTTTGGCCCAGCTTGGCCCTCTGTGGCTGTACAGGGAGAAGAGACTCGAGGGAATGAGGGATAAAAGCTGATGTATGTGTACGTGGAGGTTAAGACCTGATGGCATATCATGGTGAGGAAGCCAAACTGAAACCATTTTCAATGCTTTCTATGATTTCATTTAAGACTAAACAAACCAAAAATGCTCAATGCAGACTGAAGAGTCCAAATAAACATATAAACTCTTTTACAATAATAAATGTATATAGAATAGCTTTAAGGCTAAAATGTGCACCCTGCAGAAAACGAGTTCCAGGGTGGAGTGGCTGAAACAACAGAAGCTAAAAATAAACCACAAACAGCACATTCAGGCATTTGCAGTATTGGGCTACCTGGACATGCAGGAGCTTTGTATCGCCTGTTATCATTACAATGATATTAATTTCCATTCCTATTTTTATAATGTGTCGACAGCAGCTGAGTGAGGCGATGAGCTAACAAATCACACAAACTGGATTTAGGGTATAGTCACATGCTAACATTTTGTGGGTTAACATTTATATCAATTTAGCATTACTAAGCAGAGTGACATGACCAGTAGTGTGTGTGTGTGTGTGTGTGTGTGTGTGTGTGCGCTGATACTGAGAAAACTGGGCCTCGCCTCTCCCTGACAGCTGGTGCCCTCTGGGTAATCTGGACCCATCCAATCAGAAGCAAGGATTAGCAGCCCATTGTCTTGGCATGAGTGTATGTGTGTGTGTGTGTTTGTGTCTGTGTGTTTGTCTGCATGTGCAGCTTGTGGTTGTGTGTATGTCTAGTGTAAGTGCAGCACAAAATGCCACTCTGTCAGTGAAGATCACACTGAAACACCACTGCAGCTGCTTCATTTCATTAAAAAACATTTACCTGAAGATCAGTTAATAATCATATTAATGACCTGCTGGTTATGGTCATGTTTGAAGGGCAGTTTGTGAATTAGAGTCAATCATATCTTGTTTATCCTGCAGCAGACACTCAGATTTACAATCACAGACATACAAACGCTAAATCAGTGCCAACACAACAGAATTTACACATTCCCCAGTGATGGAGAGCGAGCTCTGTTGGCAGTCACTTTTCTACTGGTCCCACTGGTGCAAGACATCATTTTGTGTGTGTGTGTGTGTGTGTGTGTGTGTGTGTGTGTATGTATACACATCTTTGTATGTGACTTTGCATTTCCCGTTGTAAAATGAACCACATCGTTTGACATTTTAATGGATGTTTCCAAACTTCACGTGCTGCAGCTGCTGAAGCAATATCTGTTCGAAGTTAAGACGCCTGTGTTTATGTAACAAGTTTATGAACATGCATCTTCATTTTATTTAAAATCTCAGCTCTGAACAGGAGCTAACCCTCAATTCAAACTCCAGGTATTTTCAGGTTAAGCCCATGATGCTTTCAGTCCATGTACAGTTAAATTGCAACAAGGACTACTAACACAGAACAAGAGCCAACTGCGTTTGCACAACAATCCCACTGGCTGACCAATCCCACTGAATATGCATTTCAACCATGCTTGAGTTTATTACAGGGTTTGAAGAATCAGAGCGGCAAACGAAAAGGCTGAATAGTAGGAGTTAACCACAAACAAGCAAGAATCATGGATTGTGAAATTCAGCAGAAACACAAAGTCCTCCAGAGACACACACAGGTTATGGAAAGTTTCAGGTCAGAAGGTTCTTAGTTCCTGAGATGAGACACCTGCAGCAGTACCAGCACGGGACTAATAATGTCAGGTTTTCAACTTCCACTGAGTCAGAAATATTAAAAAATCTTTTCAGTCATGGTATAGACAGCCAGTTTCTGTAACCAACCAGCAAATGTTCAGGGAACCGTTTACCGTATAGGCAGCAGCTACTAACACAATTTGCAGTACAGCTCTGGTCTCACTGCTGAGTACAAAAAGTACAAGAGCTTTAATAAGTAGAGCTCTTATTTCAATCAAATGATGATGATGGAAAATGGAAAGCAACAGTCTGTAAAATTCATGCAAGATGTAAACTTCAGCTCGTTATTTCCACAGTGACCAAGTGACCTAATGCCACGTTATTCAGCAACAAAACACTCATCATCATCATCCAGCCTGTGGACTATGGCAGTTGTTTTTATTAAAGTCTAACTGGAATGACTCACTCCTTCCTCCTCTGCTCCTCCTCCTCCTCCTCCTCCCCCTGATGACCGGAGAGGCACCGGAGGCAGCCGACACAGCAGGCTGCTTCTCCTCTGATTTCTGACTCACAGTAATGCACAGAAACATATGCATGCTCAGTATGATGGTGCATACTGATACTGCTGTATAAATCCAGGATAAGCAACAGTAGCATGTCCCTCTGTGCTAAAAATCAATTACAGTGAGTCACTGTTATCATGTCAGAAATCAAAGTGAGCCTGCAGTGGGAGGGGACACATTCACCCTCTTCTACTATAAACATAAGAATTGTCAGAAAAACAGAACACATACTTCATTTTCTTCAGAGAGAAGATGCTTTGTGCTTTACTGCTAATGGAAAATGGACACAAAGCAAAGTTTTACTTCAAATTGATTTTCAGCCTTTTTGCTGCATACAAGACAGTGATTTATCCACAGAAAAACAACGGTGGACTACATACCGAAAACACTAACAGTGTGAACAGTGCTGCCTTACTGTGACCTCGCACTGAGCGCAGCAGTCACGTAGTTACAGTGGCTCCTCACTGTCAAGACGACTCTCGGCCTGTTAATGGCAGCGAGTGGTCGACCTGCAGCCAGCAGCCATGATTCACTTGGTCCAATCGAGGGAGGAGAGGGGGAGGGTGGTCACACTAGGCTACCACAGCTAACAAAATGGTACATACTCAACCCTAAAAATTCACTAGTTTTTAGTGCATTAAAGGTCAAACAATGACCAGGATTTAGATTTGACTGTGAAAGGAAATGAACCCCACAGTGCACATGTTTAAGATACACAAGTCAGGATATTTTAGCTTCAGCTGCAACATGTTCATTTCTCCTCAAGCCTCTCAACTTTGTTCAAGTGTAATATCAAACACTGCAGTGCCTCTTTAAAATAGAACATGCTGTCATAAGTACATTTCTTAGTAAGGCTTATTTATTGTAACAACATTTTAGATTTATTAATATCAATACAGAAATGGACTGAAACTGTATCTGTAAGGAATCAAGTGACGAATTAAGCAAAAATAATTTCAGCATTTTTATATAAATATAAGCTCAGTCAGTTCTCATATTTGGAAAATGTCCTCATCCTGTGAATCAAAAGATAAATTAAGACAGAGATTTGATTTAGGGTTCATGAGCTGCAGCTACAAGTTGGGTCTCTAATGCATATTTGCAAATAACGGTTTAAAAATCAAAAGTCAGAGAGAACCAATAACCTGAAATATTATTCTTTATTGGTTTTTTAATGTTGTTTTTCAGCTCAGACAAGAACTAAAGACATGAACAGTCTGGTTTGCACTATAGTTGGGCTGAAAACCACCAGCTAGTGCAACAGCTTTGCACAACAAGTTGTAAGATACATCATGGTAAGTTTCTGTAAAGTGACCCATTTATTAAAAACATGAAATCACCAAATTTCCCCTGAGACTTTAAGGCTCCTGAAGTTTCCTGTCTGGAGTGACTTTCTCAAACTTTTTTAATATTTGAGAAATATCAGCAGAGAATAACAGAATGGAAGAGAAGAGGAGACATGATGTGACAGCATCGCCAGAGGTCTTGTGTTCACAGGTACGTGATGTTCATCCCCTGCTATGCTGAGATGTACAGCTTTTTCACTCAGATGGAAAAAAATATCAGCAGAAGAGAGAAAGACAACTGATATACAGAGGTTCACACGACTTCTGTCACATTAGAAACACATCAAGTGAAGCAAAGGGAGATGGAAAGACATCCAAATGGACAGAAACTCAGAGAGGAAGAGGCAGATCGGCACAGACTCACAGTGGTAATGTCAAAATGGAGTGACACCAGAGAAAGAGGGAGACAAACAGAGACGAGCAGACACAGACAGACGGGAAAGCAGAGAGAAAAACCCTCGTGAAACCTGTCACAACAAAGTAATGTCAGAAAAACAGAGGAAGAGAGCCAAAGGCAGATACACTGCAGAACTGCAGACCTGAAACCTAGATAGACTTATGTAATGAAGGACATAGGAGAAATTTCTATATGTCTTTTTGATATTGCACAGCGTAAAACAGAAGGAAATAATCATCAAATGTATAATTCATTCAAACTGCTCCTCAAGATTTCAAAATATGTCAGAAGGTCAAACTCAGCTGACTGGGAAAAATGTGAGAATAAAAAGGAAATACAAGAAAATAAATAAGATGCTGTAAGCATGAGTTAATGAAAACGTACTTGTTGCAGTCAGTAATCTTTTATTTGATACTCTTTGATTTTTTTTTTTTTTTTACTGTTTTTTTATGTGACACGTTTTCCTGTATCTGCACAGACAGATATTCATTTCAAAGTCCAAACTGAGAGTGTGACAGGTGGAGGGACGGAAACAGAAGCAGAAAGAACATTTGAATACATTGATAAAGAATGATGAAAATAAAATGCAGACAGAGACGAAGAGAGAGATAATTATTCTCTCTCTGTCTTACAACAAACAAATAAATAAGTAAATTCAGTGCAACACAACTTCCAAAGCTCCATCAAAGCTGACTCGAAGCACAGGGAGACGTGCCGGCTGGTTTCATGTAAGCTCATTAAACAGATTTCTTCAGGCTGTGGATAAGCTCAGGTTAACTGGCTACCTTTGATCAGATCTGTTGGATTAGTCGGCTGTTAGAGACACAGCTCAACACCACATAGTTAAAGAGTGTTGAAAATGGCTTATAGGATGACAGCGAATAAAAAGACAGAGAGAGCAAAAAGCCAGAGGGGAAGGAGCAGAAGTCAAAAAGGTAAAAAAGATTCTGACTGAAAAAAAAAAAAAAAATCAAGCTTTTAAAAGCAATTAAAATTTTCTAAAATTAAACTTAACTAAGGTACAGGAGGTCATCTCTGACCTCTTGTTGACCTTCTGGATTCAGTTTTTTACAACAACCCAAGCGCCAAGTCTCATAAAAATGCATTTATCATTTCAAACACAAGATTATTAAACTGCTCTAGCAACCAATGCCACAATCAGAACTGGGATCCATTTCCTTCAGCTTTGCCCCCCATGTCTTCGCCTTTATCAGTAAGATGCTGTGTGTCTGGATTAGTAATTACTGTGAGACTCCATTGGTAATTCCAACCGTAAAAGAAATTATCTCCTGTTTTGTGCTGTTGATTTACAGCACAGAAAGGTCTGATGGCTTTTGTGGTCTTCAGTGTAATTATACTAATGTCTTTTTGCCAATCATGTATTGTTGTTTCAGCTCAGTGTAGCACCTCTGAAGCCAAAGACCAAATATCACCTTCTCACAGATATTGAAAGGCCCTTTTCAGTCTGTTCTTGCATTAAAATTCCCTCCATTTCTCTGCACAATAGGCCACGTAATGTAGAAAAAAAGTGCTGATGACAGCCAATAGGCCTCTGTCACTGAGAGATGGATGGATTTATTGACTGACATCCCAGTAAGCCAATGAAAATGGCCGCAGAGACCTCAGTACCCAATTTATGGCCCAGTGAGCTGCCACAGCTGTAGGGACAGACGCAGGGTGCCTGACCAGACAGATGGACGGATGGAGAGAGAGAACAGAGCGAAATACCACACTGACATTTATTTTTGTTGGGTCTTATTGATTACAACTAAAGTTTGGCAAAACACACTGAAAAGAACTAAAATGTCAGCTGAAATTTTAGGTTAGATAGATTAGATTAAGATTGACACGCAGTGGTGGAAAATAAATTTATCCAAGTACAATTTTGAGGTAATTGTACTTTACTTGAGTTTTTCCATTTTTGCTACTTTATGGTTCACTACATGTCAGAGCCAAACCTTGGACTTTTTCCTGCTCTACATTTATCTGATAATTTTAGATCCTTTTCAGAATCAGATGGATCCAACAAAATACAGACTGATCAGCAAACTTTATAAAGGTATATAAAGTACTTCAAATTAGAAGTATATAAGGTAGTTAACATCAGCTCCATCTTTAACAGCTCCAACATTAAAGTGATCAACACAATAATCCATCAATAATTAGAATCCAATAATATCAGATACATTCATGTGAAACGGGCAACTGGGTACTTTTACTTTGGTTACTTCAAGTACATTTGGATGCTGGTACTTTGGTACTTTTACTGCAATAATATTACTGGAATGCAATGCAAAGTATTTCTACACTTTGGTATATACACTTCTACTTTAGAGAGATAGATAGATAGATAGATAGATAGATAGATAGATAGATAGATAGATAGATAGATAGATAGATAGACAGATAGACAGATAGATAGATAGATAGATAGATAGATAGATAGATAGATAGATAGATAGATAATGGTCAGTCCTCTGCTTGGTTACCTTGGCAACTGACAGTCTCAACCATGCAATCACACAATAGTGAACTTGCACCACACACTCTTTCATGCAGCTGGGCAGCTGTTGGTGAGGTCATGAGTTGTTATTGCAGAAGGAGAGGCAGTCTGTGAGATATGTGAGAGGGAGAATGACTGCATGTGCTGATGTAATCAGGAGCAGCAAGGAAACTTGGACCTGTTCTATGCTGCAGCCAACCAAGTCTTTATTACAGAGGAGGACAGAAAGACAGGAGGGTAAGGAAGAGAGAGAAAGGAAGGCGTAAAGGAAGAAAGGAAGGAGAAATGCTAGAAACTATCAAAGTAAGCAGAAGATGAGAAGGGAATCAAAGAAACCTGCAGAAAGGAAATGAGGACACCAGCAAGGAGTGGCATAGAGTAAAGAAAACAAGCAGGGAAAAAGGAAGGAAGGAAAGAAGTCTGAGCTTGGTCCCAACACTGCAGCTTATGTGGATTTAAATGTGATGGTTGCTTTGTAACAAGCTGGCAGAGTTCAGCTCGTCTCCCCCTGAAGGGCTGTAAGACACATTCTCCCAGTGCCTTCCACATCCTTCACACCAGACAAAATCATGGTCAATTAGGAAAAACTATTACATCCTGCAGTTACTATGGTCAGCTGGCCTGGGGCAATACTTTTACTAGTCTTTACTGACTTTTACTGACTATAAAAAGAGCACAACAGAGAAAACTAAAGTTTTCCTCAGGTACCAAGGTGTCGCGACAAGCAGTGGAGCATAAAAAGAGTCTGTATAATGTATTTCCAGATCCTCTCTGCTCCACTGTAGCTGAATGTTATCTTTTGTAAGTATGAAAATACACTAGTCAGCACTATTTAAGTGCAGACAAGTGACCAGATACACAAAATACAACAAAGTACTTAAAAGGTACTCCCGCTGTAAGAAGCACTGGAAGGCGTTCTAGGGTCTCCAAAAGCCAGAAATCAGTGTACCAGTAAAACGACAAAGGACCAGAGAGTACCGCATGGTACTTAACTAATAAACAACCTAAAAACCCATCATAATAAATCTACAACTTCCAAGAAAGACTTAATATGCTGCAAACTACCACAGTAAATCATCGCATTAGTTAGTCATTAGTTTAATACACAGGTGTTTAAAACAACAATTGTTTTTATTCAGATTGACCCGTTTTTCATTGCACTAAAGCAGCTGTCATTAAAACAACCTTAACATGTGTGGAACATGTGTTAAACTCGTGTTTAACATTAATGTTGGCGTGTTATCACTCATTTCCTCTCTCCTCTCTTCTTCTACAGCCACCTTCCTGTCGCTCTCTTCTTCTCCTCGTTATTTTTTGAGCTGCTGCTCTTAAAGCCGAAACAGTAAAAACATGGCTTCCTGTCTCTCCCTCAGTGTTTTGGATCACTGCCCCCAAAACCACCTCTCCTCCTTTATCTGCCCTGAGGTCTGGAGTGACAGAGCACTCTGTGAGAAGAATAAGGCAACTCTCTTTAAAGAATAACAAAAGAAGCTGGAAGAAAAGGCAGGAATTCCTCCACTGTGATGTAACGCTTTTCACTTGGAAAGCGCTGCTGCTCTTCATCCAGTCTCCACCTCCATGTCCTACACTGCACCAATCCACAGCGTTTTCATCCAAAAGCTTTTTAGGCTATTTGGAAATTAATGCAACTTTAAGAAACAAAGTAAAAGTCAGTAGAGAGTGAATAAAGACAGCAGATGCTACAGCAGGGATTTGAACCTTTTGCTTTCTGATGTACTGTTTTCAACACATGTATATACGGAGAAGTTTCTTATAAGCTCGAGTGAAGCTGCTCTTACACAGGACTTGTCTGTGCATGTGTTTGGAAAGTGTCAGTTGTTTTTATGGTTACATCGTCCATCCTTCCTCTGTTTCTTCCATTTTCCTGACTCTCCTTCAGATTCGTGCGGAGGTACTTCTCAAAACAACTAAGTTTACTTTAGTCTTGACAGAACGGTCACTGTAAGGACAAAAGACAGTCCTCTGTGATGTGTCTGGACAGCAGTCGGGGTTTTCTCTCAGCTGGTCACTTTTCAGGTCTTGAAATATGAAGAACAAAATTCCTGATACCATGCTGTGCCTGATTCTATTTGCATTTCATCAAAGAAGTAAATAGGACAGAAACAGCCTTTTCACACCATTGCTTTTCACTTCTGTTCAGCTCTCCTCCCCTGTTTCCCATCATCCCTCCCCTCCTCCCCCTCTCTTTTCTTGTCTTTCTTTCTTTGGCAGCAGGACTGGTGTTGCCCAAGTGACCCGATCCACACTGAGAAAACAGCTGAAAAGATGCCACGACTGCGTCTCCTCTCGTAATTTTCCCTTAATTTCTTTTTCCACCTTTTGACAACCTTTGCTTTCCTTGCTCTTCCTCACACACCTTCACTTTCTATGAAATCTCTTACTTCTATCTTCTTCTATCTATCTAACTAACTTTTCCTTTCTAATTCGCCTGCTTTCTTTCTTTGCTTCTTTCTTTCTGTATGTCTGTCTCTCTCCATCACTCAGTTGAACCTGCTGTCACATGCATCTGAAGGCTGCCAGCCTGCCCTCAGCAACAGGAGAAAGAAGAAGACAGGGAGGAAAATAAAAATAAAAATCAGTGAAGCCTCAGGAACATTTTGAACATTTTAGACAGAAAATCTTCTGCAGAAGAAGAAACCAATGCAACAACACTGCCAGTAACTTTTAAAAAACACACAAAACTAAATTCTCACTCTAAAAATAAATGAATTGAGCCTAAACTGAAGCCTGAAGCCAAAATGATGTTTTTTTTTTTGATCCACAGTAAAACAGTAGGTTTATGTGAACATGTTTTATTTAGTGTATATTTTATTATCACTTCTGTATAGTAAGTAAACTTATAATACAATTTCATTTTGCTATGAGTTTGAGCTCTTACTAACTGAAGAAACAGTATGCAGGAGACAAATCTCAAGACACGCTGTGTTTTAAGTTTATGTCTTCTGAGTATATTCTGATGATAAGGAGGCAAGAACCACAGACCCACAAAAGACACACCTCCATTAACACACACACAAAATCTTCTTATTGTTAGTAAGACATCGCATCCCCTGGAGACCTATGCTCACTGTAATGTCTCTTTCACACAAAACACAGGAAAAGTTCACCTAATGCAACAACCTGGCAACAGTTCATCGAGCGACATTCGATTCCTCAGTTTTCTTCTACTCAAACTCAGCTATGTGTGAATACTTTACACAGAACAGAGGAGGATCTGATTGTTGTAAAAATCGGTTTAACTATTGGCTGTGTTAACTGTTTCAGCACAGAGCAACTCCTGACCAATCGGTGGCAGCTGATCAACCTACAAAAGGGTCTTCAACCATGTGCACAGGATCAGAGTCTACTCACACCACATGCTTTCATCCATTTACTTAAAATAATGGTTGACCCGACTTTGTCCCCTCCTTCATATGAGAAATGATGTGAGAAAATAACAGCCTGTTGGGAGCACAGTATGTGGGACACATTGGAAATGCCAGCACACCCATAAGCTTCGTATCACAAGAGTCTGTGGCTTTGAATATGAACGAGGAGTAACTGCGACATGTCTACCCTGAAATTCACTGGTCTGCAGCTTTGGGAGGTAAGTCTCTATTTCTGTCCCTGCAACATGTGTAATACAAGTTCACATGTTCTATGTATGTCTGCAGGTGAACAGGTGTAAGAAAAAAATGTCACAAACACAGAAAGAGATGAGAGGAGACAGCTGTAAACGTGGTCCACTGGGTCTTCCCCATAGTCCGAACACAAACACACACATTCTTGCCTTGTGTCACTGCAGGAGCTCCTCTACACACAGGAAGACACACTTATGGAAAGAACACAGGCACACACTCAGCTCAGCTATCCAGCTTTTTAGAAAGCCATACACTTTACTATGTAACCACAGACAACTATATATACACACCTAATCACCCTCATACTCATCTATCCTCTACACACACACTTGCTTGTGTCCTCGGAGGCCCGCGTGGTAACTGGACCTCGTGTGAATTCTTCATCAACCTAAACGAGTTCGACACTGCTATGATTTTACTCTCACCCTGACACACAAATGAAGAAACATACGAACAATTGCAGATATTTCTCTCACATACAGACAGCAACCTCTCTCTCTTTCTGACCACAGGCCTTTCTCTCCTTCACCTCTCTGCATTTCTTTCCTCTCTTCTGCTACTCAGTTTCTCTTCCCACTCTTTGTTCTGTTGCTGTCCACTTTCATCATTCTGTTTACTTCTGTTTCTTCTACAGAAACCCAATCAGGAGGCAAAACTCTTTTAGTGCATTCATGTTCATTCCACTGCAAGTGAAGAACCAAGAAGTTTAGGCAAAATAGATCAATAATAGATTATGTTTGAGACAGAAATTTTAGACACGACAAGAAAATAACAGTGTAGACCTGTATAATTTAGTGCTGTGTGTCTTTTTTCTGGCTGTTTTCTGTTGTAACTACGGTCATGAATTAGCAAATAAATTGGTTTCCTCCTCTTACTCAGCAGCTCTGTGTGCATCTGATTCTGTTTAAGACTAGACAGCTTTAAAAGATGTGCTCTGCACACATAACACTTGAGAGAAATGTATATTTTCTGGTCTTAATATTGTAATTCAGAGTATGAGTAAGCACTGTACACAAAGTCTCAAGGTTTGTGTTTGACCAATCAGTGCAGTGATAGCCAGTGTAAAGTCTTCCTCAAAGATTATCTGAAATAATTGCCTGAGGAGCCAGGGACCCCATGCTGAAACCAGGCTTCTGCAGTAAAAGTACGGCTGAGTTCAAAAAAGGATTATCTGATCCTTCCTGAAGATTGTCATGACACTGAGCTTTTACAAAATGATAAACACAGGTGGACCTGCTTTTAGTCTTAAATACTTCATTGACATTAAAGTTGCAAGCCTTACTGTTTGATTGTTGTGGAAGAGAGAAAAGAAATCTGTCAGTAGAGGCTGAGGATAAAGCAGAGCTGCCTTGCTCGGAGGCATGCAGGCTGGACGAGGATTTATGTCTTTGTGAGAGGAGAGCTGTGTTTGAACTGGCAGGACGAACCGCTGCTCACCAGATAACACACTGACCTTCTGCACACAGCTCTGACTGTGCGTGTTTTTGCCTTTTGTGGCATCACATAGACAGTTACACACACACACACACACACACACTCGTAATACTCTGTCTTCAACTCGGTGAGCGTTATCTCCCCTGTTGGTATCTGGTGTCACACAACTGCCTTGATGGAGCCACACCTGTCTTCCTGCTCAACACACAGACACACACACACACACACACACACACACACACACACACACACACACACACACTCACCCCTCCTTTCACGCTTCTACCCACGCTGCCCTGAGCCCAGAGGACTCAAAGTCTCAAAGTTATCTAAACATTCCCCTCCAACCTCTGTGCTTGTGTGTGTGCATGTGTGACTGTATGGGTGTGTATCCATGTATACGTGTCCATATTAATATTAATATTATAAGGAATATGTTTTTTTATGTCTGTGTGTGCATTTTTCAGGGCTTCAAGACAAGCTGTGCATTAATTTCTGTATTTTTATCTGTTATTAGTATACATATGACTTTCTATCTTTGGTTTGAGTGAGTGTGTGTGTGTGTGTGTGTGTGTGTGAGGGAGACAGAGAGAGAGAGAGAGAGAGATGTGGACAGTGTCAGGTGGCCTAAGCCTCCTTGTCCCCACCCTCTTATAACCTCAAATCCCCCAAATCCATCACTGCTCCCAATGTGACTACAACTGCCCCTTCGCTCTGTCAGCTGCCCCAAGACTGCTGTCAGCCTCTCTCGCTCTCTCTCTCTCTCTCTCTCACACACACACACACACACACACACACACACACCCACACACACACACCTAGCTTGCCTTCATGTCTCTATGCCTCTGAGCCAGTTTTCTTTCCCTCACTCTCAGACTGAAGTTTGAGCTTTACACAGATTTCTCACTGGGAGGTATTGTCTCATTAACAACAGTACTTGCACACTCTATACAAATTCCAGCAGTGCTATGAGAATGTGACAAAATTAAGTTTACTTAAGAGAGCAGTGATTTGGTATTGTATTTCCATAAAGTTAGGAAACTTTTAACAGTGTCCTAAATTACTTCCTGTGAACTATAGTTACTGTCCACCATTTTATTTGAGTGTGCACTTTTATCAGACATGGTGCCTTCAAAAAAGGACCTGAAATGTAGTGTCCATGAGATGCACTTTCTATTAATGATCATATAATGCAATACTACAGTATATTAGAAATGAAAGAAAGTGCAAATAAACATCATCCATCCATGTACATCTCTGTGTCTGTGTCCCTATTATTCCACATTCCTCTTACTTCCTCTCATTTCCCTCCACACTCAGCTGAACACACCCTTTGTCTTCTGACTCACACACACACACAAATCAGACACTGAACTGTTTTATGAGAAAACTTTTCTCACTTTATCAGCCTTTTCACAACTTTGCAGTGCACCAGCTGTTTGAAACCAACCCTCCACACAATCCTCTCTCCCCTTAACACTCACCACCCATATCACCATATCATGAAATCACGTGTGGATATCCCTGGATATGGATATCCCTAACTGTGTTAATGTTCATGCAAAGCTGTCCCCATTGGGTTTTACTGGACGGCTTACCAATGAGCAAAAATCATGCTGGTTTCCTCTAATGGATGTAACAGATAAGAGCTTCTAATTTCCAAACATCGGTAAACTCTGTGATGATGAGTAAAAGCCCCGTCTGTGACATTTGACCACATAAATATGAGCCCTGACATAAATGAGTTTGATATATAGATGGAAAATTGGTTGTGTGTCTGTAAATCAATGGTAAAAGAAAATACACACTTGTTTTACTCTTTTTTTTACAAATACTACCCATGTAAACAAACAGCTTTTTAAAACATGAATAACTTATGTAGATAGACTGAGCAGATTTGGCTCTGTGTCTTTGTTTGAAAACCTTCCCCAAGTATTGAGTAAAAATGACTTCTAATCAAATGTGTAAACAACCACAGGCCAAATAAAGATGTTTTTTAAATGAAGGAATCAGTCTCAGCTCATGTTGCCTGTTTGTGATTGGCTGCAGCATCATATGACAGGAAGCACACAGCGAACCAAAGAGATCTGTTTAATAGCTCGTGGCACGTAGATCAGGGTTTCACTCCTTTGGATACACATACACAGACGCACACACACACACACACAACATTTACTCAACAAAGCCCGTCATCCATGGAGACCAGCATGCCTGGTCTTTTACATCATCATCATCATACACAATCTGGTCCCCATTTGTTACAGCTGGCCCTGCAGAGTGTGTGTGCATATTTCTGAGTATGTCTTTGTGCATCTGAAATCATGTATGCCCATGTACATGTGTGTGTGTGTGTGTGTGTGTGTGTGTGTGTGTGTGTGAGCTTGGTTTTGGCTCTACATTGAGGACATGTAGCCTGAGAAACTGAAAATTGTGCAGAGTTTCACACACCAAAGCATCAACTCATCTTGAACTCTACCACCTGGTTCCTTCGTGCACTGGTAGTAAACCCGCCTGAGAATTCATTCTTGAATACACATCTCTCTTCCAGCATGACATAAATCCACACTGGAAAAACAAATAAAACTCTCTGGCTAAAGAGAAGACTTGTACTGTAACTCTAGCCCAACTTTTACACTATGAGACTTGATCAGTGAGAGAGCAGAAGTCAGATAGTTTCCTTTCAGTCTGACGGAACAGAAGAATCTCAGCCAAAGTTTGGTCCATCAGCGACCGCCAGCCAAGAAAAGCTGTTTCTTAACTTCTTCCTAATGTGTCTCATGTCACCAATAATTGTTTTAACCAGAAAGAGCAAAATGGAAGTGATTCTGGGCTTAAAAGCTACTGTTCATTTAAACTAGTTTCAGTTTCATTTTCTTTAGGTCAAATTGCAAAAATAGAGAAGCTAAAGTAGTGTCACCTGCTCTAATCATCAGTTAACTGCGGGCTTCCTGTAATATGGCAAGTATCCTAACAGCTTGATTGTTTTCTTATTATGTGGGCAGCATCCTATCATGATCTGATTCCCATGCACATCATTAAATACTCATTTTAAATTGTTGTGCAGCTCAATAAAACAACACATTTCAACATTAATTAGTCAGAATTCCTCAGTTGGAGTAAATACTGCAAACCTCAACTTTATTCTTCCAGAGGAAAAGTCAGATGTTGCTGATTTAAAGCCCCCTCCTTCCTTTTAACAGCAACACAAAACCTTGGGAAACACTGCCAGGTCAGTGTGTGCAGCCTCTGACAGCTGAGAAGAACATGAAAATTCAGGATTTTACAGCCTCTTCTCATGTTGCACACAGTTACAGTGCAACAGCAACTGTGAGACCTACAGAGCTGACTGTTTCTGCTGCTGGTTGGACACAGATCTACATTTTAAATAAAGGTTTCTTTTTAAAAGAGCTCAATAAAAAAGCTTTGAAGGGGAGGTCAGACTCGAAGACGTAAACGTATATGACTGTGAGGGTGCAAATTTGATAAAAACACAAACAATGTACGTAAGTAAGTGACAGAGATTCTGATTGTATTAGAAGAGTATTAGACGATGCCTCTACTTTCTCTCTCCCTCTCAATATTATGTGTAAGTAGGTGGAAGAAAGTGGCAATTAGCAATCGGCTAAAACACTAATTAGCTCCCTCTCTACTACTATCTATAAGCCCTGCTCTCTACTAAGTATCATTGTGGATCTGAATGTGTGTGAGTTTGTGTCTGCACGTTTGCATGTGTGCACCATGCACTTTCTCGTGTGTGTGTGTACTGTAACGTGCGAGTGTGCACGTGCATGTGAGCGTGGAGGGTGGGGTCTGACTGGAAGTGTGATCTCATCTTTATTAATGACAACCATATGGAACATGATTGTATGATTTACTGCACGCCGTGGAAAACAATGCACGGCTGCAGGCTGGAGGAAGATGAAAGCAGAGTTTTGCAGAATGTGGCTCAAGTCTATTGATGAGCTGACACATGAAATTATTGATGACTACTGGAAAATACCCAGGCTGTGAACAGACAAAAGAAGAATGTGAGTGGCATTCTTGAAAACTCTGCAGGAACAAAGTGAGATGTTGCATGATCAGATTAACATTCTTATGCAACACTCTTCATAACAACATTCTGTTAAAATACTAAGCTACTGTTAGCTGGAAGTGTCTATAGTTAGGCATAATTATATATCTTCTCTTTTATTGTGAGCTTATGTATTGAAATAGGACTGCAGATTGACAATACTGTAAATGAATAAATTCATTTTACAAAATTCATGCTGATAAAGACTGAACTGAAACTTAAAAAAGGGGCAAATACTAAAGCAAAAGTTCAACAACAACGAAGACACTAAATGGTTAAAAATGCAATTAAAGACAGAAACAAAAAAGAAAGACAAAAAGAGGAAGGAACAGGCCATTAGACGGTAGACGGTAAACATCAACCTGCCATCACTGTTGGGTCAAAGGTCAACAACCCCAGCCAATCAGCACCACCTTTGGGGGACTTCACTAATCACGTGACCAATATTGAACCCTGATTGTCTACACAGTTGAATGCGGACATTTCAAAACACACACACACACACAAAGCAATCAGGCTCAAAGCTTCATAATTTAAGTGAGAGTCCAGCCGGTGTGTCAGAGAGACGATAGAACAGCTGACGGCTTTGTGGGACCTCAGCTTTTTTGGGGGGGGGGGGGGGGGGAATTAATCATCAGGGAGAAAGGGGGGTGATGGTGCTCCATACGTGTTGTAGGGGTGGAAGGCGAGGCCTATAGGGGGCGTGGGTGTTGGGAAAGGGGGAAAAATCGGGGGAAGGGAGCTTTAACTGGGGGATTAAAAATAATGGAAGCGGGAAGGGACAGGGGACTTGGGGCAGCTGTGGAACCAGCTCTTTTGTGAGGGAGAGAGTGTGTGTGTGAGAGAGAGCAGTTAAGGGGTCCCAGAGGGCTACCTTTGTCCCCTTGCCAGAGATTGGGGGGTCTGTAGAGACAAAAAAGCTATTTCACAAGTGACTCTCTCTCTCTGTCTCTTTAGTGTCTCTCTCTCTCTTTCTTCCCCTCTCATCAATGAGGCTCTTTGTTTGCTACACTCACCTTCCTCCTCCTTAAAGGGAATGCCACTCCTACACAAAACAGGACTCTTTAATGAAGCAAACTGCACCTTTAAGAGCATGTGCACGCACACACACACAAGTCACTGTGTGTGTGATGTACTCGGCGGCACAAGCAGATTTAGACCTTTTAGATCTGACCCCTTTGTGCAACGAGAGGAATGTTACCATGACTACCACCAACGCTAAGTGTCATTGTTGTGTAAACAGCCAATCAGAATGAAGCACATACGTCGCTGTGTGCACATGTGTGAAAGTGTGTTTGATGAACAAGCATTAGATTAGACTTCAGACTGTTTACTAATAGATTAACACCCAAGTGAAAAAGTAATGGAGTTTTATGTGACTTTATATCAGTTTGTCTACAGATGCCCCATTAAAAAATGTGCATATTGTGTTTTTATTGTTTAATCTTCTGATGTGGTCTTGTAGTTTGCTTAAATAATGTCTCCTGATGCCTTGTGAGCATCTCTTCCAGAAAAGCATCATTCCATTGCACACTCAATTTATGATGTTATTAAAATACAAATTACAGCCTCAACTTCCTACGAGTGCTGCTTATTTCAGCGACTCTCAAGGACAGAAGGCGAGAGGATCTGGAAGCCGACCAAGACGGGAAGAAAGACATCTCTCTGTCTCTCTCGCTCTCTTACACCTGCTCTGGAGGAGAGAGGGAGTAGGGGAAGGAGGATGAGGAGGAGGAGGGGACTCCTTCTTTAGGAGAGCTGTCACTTTGATTCTCATCACCAAGGCAACGAGTGTGCAGTCCCACAATCCTTTGCTTTGTCCGATGGGGGTGGGGGTAAATGAGTGTGTGTGGTAGCTGCCAGGCTGTACCTCTACAAACCTGCCACACACACACGCATGCACGCACGCACACACACACGCACACGCGCGCGCGCACACACACACACACACACGCACACGCGCACGCGCACGCACGCACACACACACACACACACACACACACACACACACACACACACACACAGCGAAGCAGGTTGTGAAAGCAGAAAATCACCATGGTGACACTGAGACAAATCTAGCTATGTCTGCTATTTATGGTAAAAAGAGAGAACAGGCAATATTCTGCAGCCAAAGCAGCTGAAACTGCACTGTGTGTGCATGTGTGTGCATGATAAAGATGTTTTATGAAGAAGGCTGAGCCACATTGCTTAGCCAAGCTCCTCACAGAGAGGAGCTTTGTCATAAGAACTGACAGATACAAGTAGCTGGGTGACAAGAGAGAGAGAGAGAGAGAGAGAGAGAGAGCGAGGGAGTTATGGTAGACGTCCATCAGTTAAAGTCTGCTGACTTACACTCAGCCTGAGGCATTGTGTTTCAAAGTCTGGGTCACAAAGCCACCAGTGGGTCGTGAACGATTTTGATGGGTCGTCAAGGGGTCACAATAAAAATAATATTAACAGTCCCAGTCTCCCAGCCAAATGACTTCCTGACAATCCCCAGTGTGGCTTCTAAATGTAAGTGCTGCTTTTAATCAAAGAAAGTGTCTTTATTCTTTAGTAATTCTCAAGTTCTAATAGAGTAAAATTTAAAAAATCACAGTCGCAACATCTGTAAAGGTTGTGTCACTGCTGCACAACAGTAGTGACAATAGTAAGAATGTGCAGAGACATGTGGAAGGAGGATAGAAACTGCTGGAAAATATCAGAAAGAACTGAAGTCAGTCCAAGGCTGAGATGAAGCACAAACCCAAATACTCATGGATGCAGACTGTGAGGTTTGTGATAAAATACTGGCATATAGATATGCATAAATATATCAAATGATATTTTAGTTGTGTGTACCTTTAAGAGGGGAGGCAGCAACTCTGGTTTTTAGTGTGTGTGTAATATAACACATGCACCACATACACACTGGTGGATAGCGTTAACAACGACACACAGATGTACAGATATATATTTGCAGACGCTCTCTCCCTCTTTTCTGAGGCAGATGGGGACACCCGCTCTTCCCTGTGCACCCCCTGCTTGCTTGACCTGGGTCAAAGAGCCTATTGTCATACAGAGCGCCTTGCCTTCACCTATTGTCTGTGACAGTTGGAAACCCTCAGAGCTCATACAAACCTCTGCACATTAAACTGCCCCTCCTCCTATTACCCTGTCCTTTCTCCTCTTTATTTCACTCTCCCTTTCGCTTGCTCCTTCACCCATCCTGCCTCCCCCCTCTACGTGCTGACTGGGCGCTTCAATCTGTCACACATACTGACATAGCTGGACCCAGGCAGACACACACAGGAAAGAAAAAAACTTCAACTACATCATCAGAGGTGCTTTACTTTGTTTACTAGACCACTTAGTCACTTTTAAGACTTTATGTTTGGAGTTTGAATTGAACCTATGGTTCTTTCTGATGCTGCAGTCATTCAGTCAGATTACAAGATCAGCTCACATGATCATTCATGAACCTTGTGGGAAAACCGGGTTGTTACAGGACATCATAATGGTTGAATGAAGTAAGACTATAGACTTAACAAAAGAGAGACAAGACCAAGAGGTTTGAAAATGAGATCAATTAAGCTAAAAAAAAAAAAAAACTTACCAAAGTGCAGTTCTCACACATCAGGAACGTACTTATATGCAGCTCTGACAGCCCAGTTCGATTTTAATGTAGAAATAACTACATATACACTTTGTCTTACTCTGTGCTTTTTAATATGACATCAAGACATCTGGTGACCTTTGAAGTGCACAGCTTGAAAAAAATAATACATCAGATGCATTCATATGCTCCAGCAAAGAGATTTGGCTGCAACCTACAACACAGAAAGTGGATGCATGGAAACAAACTATGACCAACTCTGCAGATTAGCTATCAGAATCCCTCTTGCTAGAAATGACTTTTCCACATCCTAACAGATCTGGAGGTGGATCACGTGCATCGCTGCAGGATGTATTTAACAGCTTCGTACAGGAGGACAGCTGCCTCTGAGCTGTGTCCTGTCAAGGCCTCAGTGGAGCCTGGGCACAGCAGCAGGTCCCTCATCCAGAGAAACACACACCTCAGCTGGTCATGGCAGAGACAGAAACAGCCTCTACGATGACACTGCAGTTTGAGTAGGTGCAGGGCGCCATGATGCTGAGAGTAGCAGGTGGAATCTCTTTAATTCAGTCTCACACACAGTGGTGGATTCTCAAGTCAGTGCTGCACAGGCAGGCTGCACCGTGCAGGAACATACTAAACCTGATGCTCTTCAGTCCACCATTCAGTCCATCATTGTTTTGTTGGGTTTGCTCACATATGGACATATGAAATCCACATTTTGGTCAGGTTTGTTCTGTCATGAAGAAAACAAATGACCTGTTTGGAGATGAGCTGCAGAGAGCTGGCAGCCTAAACTGAATGGTTAAGGCTTATAGATGTGAATCCAAGTGAATCCCATTCATCACAAAAGCTCTCAGCCTGGAGGACCAGTACAATGATTAATGTAGTGAGAAGAAAAAAATAAATAGATCAAAAGCATTTCTTCAATATATTGATACAATTAAGTACATACTTGCTCATGGACAAACACACACACACACACACACGCACACACACGCACACACACACACACACACACACACACACACACACACACCTGCAGTTATCATCAGTGGTGACATTCCATTTATGAGCATGTGTACACTGTGAAAGTGATGAAAGCAGTGCATGTGATGAGTAATTCCCTGACTGCAGTACGTCAAGACTTTCCAAGGACACAGACACACACACGCACACACACACACACACACACACACACACACATCGACTGAACATCAAATGAACAGGAATAGCCACTCACTCACAGACAAGCAAGTAAGCAAGAGTTAAGAGCCTTGCACATACACATTAAGAGCAGCATTGATCTGTGGGCTGGCCGGCCATATTCATGCTGTTTTATTTACAGTTGGCCTCACTGGGACCCTCAACACTCCCTTATTAAGTTTAAAGACAACTGCAGCAAATGGAGAAAGAGAGAGACAGAGCACAGAGATGAGAGAAATCCAATGTACTCATTTCTAATTGTTATTTTTGCTGTTTTGAATCATACATGTTAGGCAGAGGTAGAAAAGGTAGACAGAAAGTGAAATGTAAGACTGGGGAGTTACAGAAAAAAGAAAGGGCAAATTCTGGTTCCACCATAGCATGAGGGTTCCCTGTCTCAGTCCTCTATGTGGCAGATGTGGTGCACAGATCGATTAGCCATGCTTGTCTGCAGGCAGCAGGGACTGACTGATGTGACCGGAGAGCTGCAGAGGTGGGAAGCCCCTGTGGGAGGAGTAAGACCACTCAGAGGAACTGTTTTCATTCTGACGGTCACATTACACCTATCAGGTCTGACGTATGTCACTGAATCAGAGGTAAAAGTTGTGGATATCCTGTCCATGAAATTAGACTCAGTCTCTAAAACAAACTGGAAGTGAAACCCGTAAACTAATGGGCAAATGTAATTATCAATCTTTGAACTTCAGGATGTACAGACTGAGCGAAGAGAAAGACAGTACAATGCAGTGCAATCTAGTGTAAGTGCACCATAACAAATAATCTTGAAGCTTATGATGTTCCTGAGTAACATCAAAAATTTTACCAGTGTTCAGGGTTCAGGATTCAGCTTCAAGAGATCTACTCCCAAGTGTTTATTTGAGGAAAAACAAATTCATCAGTCTGAAATTTGATATTTCTCATATGTAGCAAATACACTAGTTTCAACTGAAGTCATTTAAAGTCTGTGTGACTTGCAGCAAACAACGCCACATCTGATTTGATTCGACAAAGCTTTCCTTATTCAAAACAACCTTTAAATGAATCTAATGAACAGGAGGCATGTTCTCATATTTCATTGCTATATCAACTAAAGATCACAGGGGGAAAAAAACTGATGATACACCCTGTTCATGCAACAGATAACATCAGCAACTGACTGCTTAGTTTCTTTTGAAATACAACTTAATAGTTATTCTCTCAAGATGTTCATTTTTTTAAATTTCTGAAAGTGTCTGTCATCCTTTTCAAACATATCTCACTGCAGATCAACAGTTTAAATTCCTTTAGAGAAGCTGCTGCTGCTTCACAAATCTATTGCATTAGTGCCTCATATAAAGAGGCCTGTGAAGATGATGGAAGTGCTGCAGCTGCAGTCTGTCTCTCTGAGTGTTGGGATATGATCGCCTGTCTGTCAGCCTGCGTGCCACTGACTGGTACTGAGGCAAAGCTCAGCCTGTCTGCCTGCTGGCTGACATCACACACACAACCAAATACAAAACCACTGGTGTTGTCCATGTTTCATCACTGTTTCTTCAGCTTTGGCTCAGCATTTTATGTCCTCAGCAGTAAGGTAAAAGATCCCTCCATTTTTTTATGGAATGTGTTCTCTCCAGGAAATGGCATTAAAGTAAAGGGTTTGAATTTTGCCTGAGCTGTAATCAGCTGTGATGCGCGAGTTGAGACACACTGCAGACAATTTAACTGGCATCAATTTGCTGAAATAATTTGACAAATTCAGACGAAACCAAAGTAGGAATCTAATTTCATGGAAATCATCTCGTTATAACTGATAAACAGCAGGCATTTGTAATGAATAAGTCGCTTAATGAATGGGGAAATGGCTAACAAACAGGAAATTCATTACAGTTGCATGTGTGTGTTTGTGTGTGTGTGTGTGATATGTAATTTTGCAGTTTTCCATCTCTCAGTCTGAGAGCTTAGAGCTGCATAAGAGGCTTAGAGTGGTGTTGATGCTGATGTTGATAAAGGCTCAGGGCTGCTTGTGTATGTGTGCGTGGAAGTCAGGTGTGTTATGATGTTAGTTCATGTGACCTTGTGACAGATGTGTGCTGGTTTTGTGTGTGTTTGCAGACGGGATATTAAATGCTGAAAACTGCAATCACAGCGTTGGATTAAAGACAAAGCTCTGAAAGGGTGACGATGTGTGGCAGAGGACACAGAGGAGACAGACTGTGCAGAAACAAAAGACATAAAAGAAGTTGGCTGGGGAGAGAGAGTGATGAAGGCCGACTTTGGCACAAAGATGCAAACAGAAGTGACAGTCCATAATTATCCAGAGTCCATGTTTAGCCTCAGCTGATGTTTTCTTTACTTATATGACCAAAAATATGTGGGTACATTTCTATTAATTCAACAGTTGTAATTCCAAATACTTTTGCACCACATGTAATAATGACTATCAAGTTCTAGCTTTTTCACACGTGACTCAATGGAACCACAGTGTTTCTCAGCTGATAGTGAGAAAACACTGGCTCTGTCCTCTCTGCAGTGCTGTGAACATGAAATCAGTGAGACACTTACCTATAGCACATAACTACAACTGGGCAGAAGGAGGAAACTTTGATGGCATCAATACTAATTCATTTCCAGCTTTTAGTTTGTCTTTATGGCTTTCCCTCTGTGTGACCAGAGGTCAATATCTCAGCAGAGAGGAGAAGAGGAGGAGGAAACGGGTCGATTCTAATTATAAAACGGGTGTTGTAAATGAATATTTTATGTGGAACACTGCAGCTGTATTAGTTTGTTGCACAAATTTTATTTGTACTGCATTGCTGAGTGAGTGCTGCACTGATTAAACTAACTTGTTTTGGAAATATTAAAAGTAGAAGTAAAAATTAGAGAAAATTTAAGATGAATGTCACCACAAAACCCACAGAGCAGTGTGCACATGTGCCAATCCTCACAAAGTACATCATACACCATATGAAACCGATCACCTCGAGTGATTCAAAGTTATGCTCAATGGAGACCTCGGCTGCAGAAATATAAATGTAAAACTCTTTAGGCACCTTCAAACTCCCTGGACAAACGTAATATTTAGGATAAATACATCAAAGTAGATAAAGGCTCATGTTTAATTTTTCCAAGTAAAAAAGACAAAACTAGTTTAAAAAAGTAGAATATGAGAGTGAGACTAACAGAAGCTATATTCGGAAGCAGCACTGCCTTGTACTGTATGGCTATGTAATAATTCTGTTGTGCCATACTTGTGAATGGTGGGTCGTACAGTGCTCTGTGCGTGCATGTGTGTGTGTGTGTGTGTGTGTGTGTGTGTGAGAGGATGAATGGTGGCCTGTCTTGTCCCCAGTACTGCTGCTCTTTGCTAATTGGTCGTCAGCTTAAGTGCTGCTGCTGCTGCTTCACTATTCTCCAGATAGATGGGATGCAGGGAGAGGCTGAGGGAAGGAGGGGGAGAGGAAGCAAAGAGAGGGAGGAGGTGAAGGAATAATGCAAGGAAAGAGGGAGGGAGAAACAACTGATGTCATCCATCCAGACGGAGCTGGATCAAAGAATACATGAGTAAAAAGGAAAGAAAGATCCAAAAGAAAGAGACCAGTGCAGTAAAGGAATGTGGGCAAGGGAAATGAAAAATGTATAAGACAAGGTCAAGTGCTTTCTACTCTGCTCACGCTCACACATTACTTTTCAGACACTTTAACCAGGTTGTTATTATTCTTAGAAATACACAATCAATAAGCAGCTTTTATTTTGAAAAGAGGAGTAGCAGAAGAATCGTTTTTTAACATTTCCCAAGACAATAAGATAAAATTCCCAAAACTGCAATAACCTCTGCCACGACTTCCAAGACAGCTGGGAGGAGAGTGTGTGTGCATGTGTGGGAGAAATGGGGGGAAGAAAAGAGGAAACCTAATGTCTTCTGAGGAGTGAGAGGAGAGGAATGACATGCTTTGGCCAAGACACAGCAGTAACTCTCTCCTCTGTTCATTAGACTGGCTCTGTTATTCCCAACACACACAGATGGGCCCTTGCAGCAGGTGGGCCTTTTGATTTGTCACCCAGGAAGAAACGTGTCTCATTTGCATACAGATGCCCCCTTGAGTACAGAGGAAGGGTGGACACACACACACCCACACCCACACACACACAGCTCCTTTAGTCCCCCCCTCCAGACTGGGGCCCATACAACCCTCTCTTTCTTTTTTTTCCTTCACTTATCTCTTAGTTGCCATTTAGTCTTCTAGTCAGTTCTACTCAGCTCTGCACCAATTTAGACGTGTGTGTGTGTGTGTGTGCGTGCGTGTGTGAGGGTGTGTGTGTGTGTGTGTGTGTGTGTGTGTGTGTGTGCATTAAGGTTTTTGTAGGTTTATATACACTCTGTGCAAGTGTGCAAACTTTCTTTGGATTTATGTGCTCATGTAAGATTTTCACTTGTATACGTTTGCATTTTTGTTTTAGTCATTTGACTAAAATGACTTTCCATTCGTGTGTGTGTATCTGCATCTTGGACGCTCGTGGACCTTGCATCTGTTCTTGCTGGCAGAGCTTTCATGAGTCTCGTGTGCCGATGTCAGACAACGGCAGCTTGTTTGCAGACCCCAACACGGAACTTATACACACATTCTCTTGGTCTCTGTCTGTCTCTCTTTCTCTCTCACACACACACAAAGACAACAAAAGCAAGAGCTGATTTTTCAAATCAAATAAATACTTGGAGACTCTGGAGTAGTGAAGGAAAAAGAACAGAGTACAGGAGGATGTGAAATGAAGCTTTACTGGGAAATTATTAACAGATTTCATATTTTGTTGATGTAATTTCCAAAATGCTTCATACTGGAAGTCATGTTTCAGGCAGCCAAACTCTTAGTATGCTTCATTTCATTTTAAATAAAAGTGAGGCACCAGAACTAAATCTTGGCCTGTATTTACTTTTATTTGCTGTTATAGCAGAAAAAAAGTTGTTTTTTTTTTTTTTACAGTCGCAAAAAATTAAAAGTGATTTGATTTTCATTTAACAAGGCTGGTTGAGGCTATAGAGAGTCCTGGACAAGACTGAAGCACAGTTATGTTACACAGAGCAATAGCTCTGCATGCTCTGTGCACATGAATATGAAACATGTATTCCAGTCTGAAGCTATGAAACAATAAAGTGTGTGTGTGTGTGCGTGTGTGTGTGCGTGTGTGTGTCTGATAAGCCCCTAGCAGAGCTGGAGAAACCTCATGCTGGGATTGGCTCAGGGACAGTGATTGCATCAGAGAACACCGGGAAGTCTCTGGGAGTTTAACTGGAGGTGGGACTGTTCAGTACGACTCCTGACGCTTTGTTTGTGTGTGAGCATGTGACTGTAATTTTATCTTTTATTTTACTTCTTCCAGGAGCCCTGGAGGTTGAGAATAATTTTTCACAGAGAAGAGCGTGCATCATAGTAAGAGATTTGGGTCATATAAATACATGAATCATTGTGCCAATGGCCAGCCCACCACTGAGTGCGCCTAGCTGAACTGGATGCATGAGAGGATGTTGACACAACCTTGGTTTGAGGTTCTTTTAAATTTATCCCATAACATTCTTCTTGGTTTTAGAAATACAGTTTGTCAACAAGTTCCTGAATGGAAAAAACTGCAAAACCTTCCTGGTCAATGTGTTTAACTTATCTTACAACATTATCGACTGCTCACATGAAACTGTGTTAACCACTGTAAGTGGCTGGTTAGGAAAAGATTGTGGCCTCGGTTAAATACTGAAAAAGTCAACACTGACTTGAAGCATAACATGGGACACTTTCCAGCATTTAACCAAACCGCCACTTCCTCAAACCTTAACATGAGTTTTAATATCTTAACCCAAATCCATCATGCAATCATCCTTGATTGCAGAAAAAAAAGGTAGCAAATGTGAATTGTGAAATGGTGCATCTGCACCCACTTCCACACTGCAGCACTTTCCCATATGTTTAGTTAGAGACAACACACATGCTGATATCTATTTCATCTCTTCCACAGCTCAAACAAACAGTCCAAGACTTAGACTCACAGCAGCACAGTATATATAAACAAATGCACACAGATCATAGCCTCCCCCTCCTCGCTGTTCCACTCACATGTCATGTCAGGGCAGAATTAAGCATTAGACAAATACAGTGTCACCTCTGATCCTGTAATCCCAATCTCTGGCGGACTGTGTGCTTGTGTGTGTTGGTACAACGTGAACCCAGTCAAGGCCCCTCTGTCCCCAAGGACTCACAAATTTGGACAACACAAAATTAGGGCTATACACACATGGAGAACAGAGCCCTTACAAATCCATAAATCTAACCCACAGCATCAAAACAGCATGCACCCACCCAGTCCATGTTCTTTAAAGTTTATGGTTCATTTTCAGTATTTCTTATCCAACAATCCAAAACTTCAATTACACGTGACCACTATTTAAAGAAGTGTTGGTGAGGCACGTAGTTCAGGTATTCTAGTACTTATTGCTAGGTTTAGTGTGTATCTTCTAGCATTGGTAAACTGTAGACGAAGGGTTAGTTTTTCTTTTTTCTGTCAATTTGTACATTTTTTACAGAGCAACATTTCGGCCTGTGTTTTAATCCATACTATATTCATGCATGCCTCAGCAGGAGTGGTTGTGGTGTTATCTTACCAGGATAGAAGTCTTTGGATTTGGACAGTTTGATGGTGGCTCCAGTCTCTTTCTGCAGCTGGACGATGGTCTGACCTCCTTTCCCAATGATTGAACCCGCCGCATAGCTGGGAATCAAAACCTTCAGGAAGTACTCGCCTTCCTCTGCAGCAGGAAAAAGGAAACAGGAAGTCAAGCAGAGCTACTGCAGCTTATGTTGTTTTTAATTCAAATGAAGCTGAAAAAGAAACACATTAGAAAAGGCTTCATTTTGTACTATTATCTCAGTTTAAACCTTTGTCCTCATGCCTGCCTTTTTTTGTGAGAATTAGCAAACTGCTGAAGAAATAGTTCACACCCAATACTGGAATCATTTTGTTTGCCTGTGTGTAAACTGTGAAGTGGAAACAAAGTGTTTGTCAGTAATCACAGTCTGACAGAGCAGATGCGAGCTGGTGCCGCATCACTAAACCAAAGCAGAATAATTTGTCTCTCTATCTGTAACCCCCCCTCCAACCCCTCACAGCCAACCACCTAAGACTTCACAGAGCTGCATAAATCTACCCAATCACTTCAAACAATGACTGATAGCCATGACAACTAATTATTTCCATAATCTGATGATTCCCTGCCGGCGTTCGCTCACCCCTTTCTTTGCAAGTCCATTGCACGAGCCTCTAAATACTCCCTCCAAATTGATCTGATCTAATTTCAGCGTGGGGCCAGAGGAATCTGGTCCTCATCACCACCTTGGCATGAGGGGAGGAAGCTGAGGAATACGCTGCTCATTGGTTTTGTTATTAAAGCTAATCACATTCAGCCAGAGCTTGTTGATGTGACACCTCGTGAATGCATAGCACCACATGCCCGCCATGACACACACACACACTTAAACGGACATATGCAAACAGAAAGCAGACGAATACAGATTTAGATGTTTTAGATGCAAACTATGCATATGAGAGGAAGATGTCAACTGTTTAATGCGGTCTTGTGTTGACCAGCTCTGAGCTCAGCCGTTACCAAAGATGGCTCTTTACAAGTTAAAGCTGCGGTTAGATTTTTATGGAAAAACCGTTTACTGTATGAGTCTGAATGAGAAGAAGGACACAAAAGAAGAAACCAGTCATTCTCCCTTCAAAAAGTCATTAAATTCCATCTCTTTTGGCCAAAACAACTTTGTGGAGTCAAAAACGGTTTTCACCTCTGTCAGAATAGTTTCACAAGTGTCATGCTTTGGCTTTGTAGTCAAAAAATATTTGACATTAAACTTTCACACCTGTAGAAACTGTCATAGAGCATTACAAGCAAAAGGTGTAAGCATCCAGGCATATAAACTGACAGGTAAGTGATTCATGGTTTTCCCAGTTTTGTTGATATCATGGTTTATTATGAGCTACATGGCAGCATAAATGCTGGTGACAACTGCAGGTTCTGGCACCTTGTAAGTTTATCATCTTATCATTACGGTCTTTAAAAAATCTCTAAGATAATGTGAGTGGATCTTATGTCATAAATACTGAGTGGCTTCTTGGAGCTGCAGTTTACTGAAGACAGACAATATTGATGAATCTTAAGGTCAAAATGAAGATCTGCTCTGACAAGATCTCTGTTGTTGGAAAAAAAACATTCTCTCAACAAATCAAATGGAAAACTATCGACATGGTAAGATCCCACACTACTGTTCTGTTGAAGTGACCATTTAAAGCCTTTTAAGCCTGGAACAAAATCATTTCTTTTATTATTTTTTCACTATATAAAAATCAGTTATTGCTTAAAATCACATTTTGAATCATCAAAAATAAATAAAAATCAAATGAAAATTGACAGTGCTTTGAGTGAGCTCAAGAGGACCCACAACTCAAAATGAAATCCATAATCTCTTTGGTCTTAATGTCAGAAATAATACTGAAAAATAATATTTTTTATAATGCTCTAAAGAAAAATCTGTGAAACTCACAGCATCTGCTCTACTTATAGTTTCTAACGTGGTTTTGCAGAGTTAGGTCTCTTTAAACTGCCGCTGACTCACTGGGTCTCAGAGCTTCCCTCCTGAGCAGCAGCAGCAGCTTTCATCATATTTGATAATCCAGGACATGAAACCTCAGGAGGAAGATTAAAATAGGATTATTATTACAGGGCCACACTTTCTCATAAGGGCGAGGCACCTTGTAAAACCGCTGTTCTCTGTCTGGTTCCTTGGCCGAACAACTGGCGATGCTGCGCTGTGGAAATCCACATGCGTTTAAAATAACAGAATAATCTGCTTTGACTATGAGGTGTGGCCACGACCAGACAGAAGATTTATGATTTAATCCCTTTAACACTTACACTGCCAAAACAACAGTGGAACAGAGGTGTCTGTGACACTTCGCTATAAATATGTTTAATTAGTGAAAAGTCCTGCAAACCCACTCAGGTGCTTTGAGCTACTTTGGCTAATCAAGCTGGATCAGGTTCATAAGGACATTTTTTTGGCAAAGAAATGCTGGAAGCTTTCTAAGGTGTTAGAGTCACTATGCCTAAAAGACGCATAAAGACAGTGTCCCTATTGAAAGGTACAATAGAACTACCAGAAGAGTAGGGAAGTATTATATTTTTTTTAACTGAGTTTGGCGAATATGTCTGACAAGTGAAAACACCTGATGAGTGGAATTTGGCTGTGTACAGGCTCTAAATATCTCAGACACACAGTGGCTTCCAAAGCTCTCTTAAAACTTGTGGTGAATTCCTGTTTTTGACCAAAGTATGTGTCAGACTCTTCAGATTTTCTTCAGGCTTGCTCCATCTTGATGTTAAAGCTCCCTGTCACTGCAGTCAAACATTTTGTTTACTTTGTTTTACCTCTTCTGAAAACTGTATGGGATGATTATTCCTAACTATGACTTTCAGTTGAACATGAACATCATTTAGAAATTAAAAAAAAACTAGATGAAAGGAAAACCTCTTCTCTCACTTTTGACTTCTACCCAATTTTTCACCCTGTGCTGCAGACTCTCCACTTCTGTACACAGACAATAGCGGTAATTCGGTGTTCAGAGCCATATGTATTGGCTGGGCCCTGTTCTCTTCTCTGTTCAGCCGAGTCAAAGCATGAGCGCACACAGAGGAAACCTGACACTCGCTGCCCTGATCTGCTAGTGATGAAATACAAACTGCAGGGAGCTCAAACATGGATGTAGAGACGTTGCCTACTTTTTGATTCTTCCAATAAGGTTTCTCTTAAAAGCTTGTGTTAACCTGAATTCCGCAATGTGCATTATTAGGCAAGGTGTTTGCAGAAAGTCTGATTTAATGTCAAATTAAAGGTACTTCCACAAACCACGCTTACAAACCGAAGCCCCAACTACATTCCCTCAAAATGAAAACACCTACATGATAATCATCTTCTCTACAATCCTCACTCCTCTTCCTTTCTAGGTCCTACCATCCTCCATTCATCATTATATCCTGTAGCTACTTGTCTGTTCAGACTGAGGTTTTATTCTAGAAAGAGCTTGAGACATACAAATTATTATTATTAAATCTGAGTAGATGGCATCTCTCAGTTTGCATACCATCCCTTTACGTCCATCTAGTGCAAATGTGTGATGTTTTGTTCTGCCCTCTGCACAGCTTCATACCCCACAGGGAGTGTTTCAGAAGTGGAGCAGCTTGTGGCAGTGCACATTTTCTATGATTATTCATGATTGAATAGCTACCTGAACTGTTTTCAGAACTGTATGAGAAGTAGCCTCTGTCAAAATCTGTAGCAGAGCACAGTGGAGAGCTGTTTCTAATATTATGAAGCCCAGTCATCTTGTTATTAGCTAAACACAGGTGGGACAACGTCACATTTTGGTGTGATTTCATGGAAGTTATGACAAATTTACACACATTTTCATCACATGAGCAAATCTGAATAAAAATGATCATGGATAATATTTGTTGATAGGCTACTTTCATGACAAAAATGTACAAAAACTAAATAAAATGGTCAATTTTAAAAATAGGAGTTATGACATAATGTATTGCATCATAATATCAAATAAAAACAGGATGATAATACAAAAAGTAATTAGCATCTTATTCAACAACCTGCAGCATCTTTGGAATCACAGTGTGTCGCGTCTGATAATTAAAACTGTTTCTTCCATTTTCTTCATTCTCTCCTCCTGTCCTCGCTGTGCTGCAGTGACCCAGTTTGAGTTTGAAGCCTTGGACTGACCTGCTTTAGATAGAGGCTAGCTAATTATAACCAGCCTGTATTAATAAGGCAAGGGAATTGGTAAATACAAAACACACATACACACACGCCTGAGCACACAAATACAAAAGCATGTCTGCACACACTCAAAAACACCTCCTCCACAAACAGACCATTTCCGACAGCTCATAAACAAGCCTACACACCTTGGCAACATGACTCATGTATATAAGAGGATGTAATGAGTGACTCATGTTGTCACTCTGTTGCATGCACTTGAATGTGTTACCATGGTAAGCATTGAAAATTTTATCTATATATATATATGTGATCTTGATCCTGTCCTGGAACATGACATCAACCAAAAAAAATAAAAAATAAAAAATAAAAAACAAAACAAAAGTTACATCCTGCACACATACTTGAATGGACTGCATCTTTAACTGTTTATATCCTAATTATTGATTACTTTCTTACACAGGAAATCATTTGGGAACTCTGATGAGCTCTAAAACAGCCATTTTGTACACTGGAAAGGCATTAAATTTTAAACTTAGTGCAGATGTTTATGTGCAACAAGAGTGTGAGGTTCTATACCCACCCAGTCAACAACTCATCTGTATCATCAAACAGCACTCCAGAGCTGAAGTGATGAAGACCCTGTGATACACAGGTTATATAACTACAGATTTAATAAATACAAACTTACTTTTAGATAACAAAGTTTGAAAAAGTGTGCAGCACTATCTGCCTCTTCCTCCCACACTGCATCACGCTGGATGAAACTGTTTACAGGGATGCTTTTTTATCAGCATTCCTCAAGCTTTATCACATCTATCTGGCCTTTTATTTATAAGCTTCTGACACATAACAGTCCCCAAAAACTTTAAAGGTGATGCATCTTTATGCTAAGTTCTTTGTAAAGATCTTTGTGGTTTCAAAGTAAAAGCCCTCAGCATGCAACATTACAGAACCACTTGAACGTCTAAGAAACATTAGGAGAAACTCCCCTAAGCTCAGCTCTGCATTTAAGGATAAAATGTCTGAAGCCTGAATGTGCTTTACAGAGCACTGTGGTGCAAATCAGTTCACTAAAAATGCTTCCGAAAGTAATCTTTCCCATTAAGTGCGAGTTTAGAATTGCATGATAACTTGAATTAAAACATATTATATTTAGTTACTGTTTAGTGGTCACGCTTAAGAGTTACCAAACAGGCTTAAACAGTTTTAAAAAATCAAATAGAATAGATGCTTTTATAACTTTTGCAAACATTACAGTGTTTTTTGGACATTAATGTTATTGCAGCTTATCTGAGATAAATCTCAATTTTATGATTTTATTGTCACTCATGTCATCCTGATGGAGTGTGAACCTCACTTGCAAAGAGCACAGTTTGTTCATATTTTGGAA
The DNA here is from genome assembly GCF_900324485.2 of Mastacembelus armatus. NCBI lineage: Eukaryota > Metazoa > Chordata > Actinopteri > Synbranchiformes > Mastacembelidae > Mastacembelus > Mastacembelus armatus. The sequence goes on along the minus strand of NC_046645.1, from coordinate 23,253,724 downwards.
AAAAAAGCTTCATTTATCTACTTTTCAGAGTTATCTGATTATTATTCTAATAATGTGAAATCATATATATATATATATATATATATATATATATATATATATATATATATATATATATATATATATATATATATATATATATATATATATATATATATATATGTGTGTGTGTGTGTGTGTGTGTATATATATATATATACATATATATAATTTAAATATATATGTATATATATATATATATACATATATATATTTAAATTATATCCAGTGCTCCTTTCGGCGTGTCATCCCACCTCTCAGGGGTGCAGGTGACACTCCTGCATGCCAATCTAACCATGCATAATCAGCAGCCGGGGGCACTGCTTGCCACGTCTGAACCATCAGTGTCAACACTAACCTCAAAGTCCAGAGTTCACGACATGCTTAGCACGTTATTTCCTATCACAGCTTGGTAATGTTAAAACGTGATGGTGAAAAACCTTCCTTGGGAAAAAATCTGTTAAAGACCAGGGAAAAGGTTCTGGTGATGCTTTCAGAAAAGTACAGTTCAGTTTTTACAGGTATCCAGAAACAAATGCTCATTAGTTCAGTGATGAGTCTTCACAGTGGGTGTGTGACCAAGGTCAATCAGGAAACATGGATGTCAAAACATAATGTAATCTGTAGAAGTCTCAGGCGCTTAACAAACAAAGCGCTGCTGGTTGGTGGAGCCTCTGAGATAACCTGATGTCTCAGCATGATGTCAGACTCATTGTTATCTGCTACTATTTTCTGCACTTGTTGATATGAAGCATCGTCAAAGATCCAGCATCACAGCCCCCCCCCTCGTGTGCAGCGACTCTTTCATGCTGACAGCATAATGAGCATGTAAACTTTCAGTCCAAATAAGAACAAGAAAAACACCATAATTACAGCTGTGGTGATTGTTACTGATTAGTTCTTACTGTTTTAGCTGTCAGAAAGTATGGAGGGAGTACTTTGTGGGGTTCCCAGGAGACGCAAGATACTTTAGGATACAACACTGAGCTTAATATCATATAGAGCGCTGCAGACCATTACACAAGCCATGCATAAGTTCACATGTAGCTGTGTAAATTAGAGGCCTCAGTACACTTCAAATGGTTGACTTTGGGATTGTCTACCTAGAGCCCCCTTTCTAACACTGAAGTCAACAGAAAGTGTATGTCACTTTCCGAAAAGAGAGAGAGCCATGTTACGCACTAATTGGTCCAGTGTGCAGAGGCATGGATTTCAAAAGTGTCTGAACTTTTCTGTTTAACTTTTTTTATCCTTCACACCGTCTCATTTACTGTAACTGTGTACTGAGTACACAATCGTAAATGCCTTGGAGGAGGAACTGTTTAAAAGTGCACTTATACACTCATCTATATGATTCACTGTCAAAACTGAATTATTGGAGAGCTGTTGGTGCATGGACAATGTTAGCTAGTTTACAAATGATAGCATGGCAGGCTCTAATTTCTGCTTCACTCGATCAAAAAGACTGTGCTCAACAAAGTCAGACAAGCATAATGCATAAAGTTAGTTAAGCTTCAGACCCACAATCAGCTGCTCAGAGTTTACCCCAGAACTGGAGACTTTCAACATTATGTCTTCAAAGACCCTAATTTATGACATTGTCCTCTGTGTCAACTCCGCACTGACACACTGCCTTAAAACAGATGCTTTCATTTCAGGTTTGTTGTATTGCAATTTATTTTTTGTTATACTTTTGGGTGAGGCATTACACTGAGCACTTTCACTGTCTTAGTTTTCCCAGCTGATGTAAACTGGCAAGCTTCCAGTGGTTTTATCAAACCCTAACAGTCCCACAACACTAACCACAAACACACTGAGACAGAGAAACAAAAAATAAAGAAATTAAACATCTGGGCTAGAGGCTGCAGGGATTTCAACTTCAAACCACCGGCTACTACAGTACAGAGAACGTAATGGTGTTTGTGTGCTGCTATGGTGTATGCAGCTGAGTAACTACAGGGTTCCCTGCTGGTTGCTGTGATGAGGGTCTTTGTTTCCAACACACTTGCAGACAAATCCCTGCAGTTACGACACACACAGGAAGGACACACATTTTCTTTTCCAAGTCAAAAGGAGTTAACAAAGAACTTCCGTCTTTTTCTGTGTGTCCATTTTGTGACGGGTGTGTGTGTGTAATGTAATGAAAGTGGGGCCGATCCAACACACAGAAAACCTAACTCGGAAACGACATGAACAGCAAGGTCAGAGAGTGGCCTACATGTGCCCGGTGTGCTGCTCCACCCTGCCATGTGCATGGTTGTATGTTAGAAAAACCAATATCTTAAAAGTTAATCAAACCGTGCAAAAACTGTACGGACGGTTATGTTTCGTTCTCCAAATGTCAAAAAGAAGGCAACAGAATCAATGGGAGCAGGAGTATAGGGGTCATTTACAATAAATAATAAATCGTCCTCCACCACAACATAACTGAATGAGTAAACAGTCCAATCTGTTGCTAAGGCCCCTGCGGACCCGCCAGGCCCAGAATAGGCTCTCCACACTGGGGGATTGGAGGCTCAAATCCTGGGATCTGGTGTCCACAAGCCTGCAGGGGTGGGGGGAGAGCTGAAGATCACAAATCCTCCCATGTAGGCTACTGTTGCTTTTCTTACATGCTTCGCTCTAACAAACAAAACCAAAGTTACCTTTTCATTGCAGTTTTTAAAGAGTTTGAAAAAGTTTTGTAAGTCATATTGGAGCACCTAAGCCCAATCTATAATGTTTTAAAGAAAATCAAGTGAATCCAAAATCTCTGAAAAATTTGTGACATTGTCTTGTACTCCACTCAGCACTGTCATGTTTATGCCAATCTGGACAACACATATAAACAGAAATAACTTTTGGCGGTGTGTGTGTGTAGAGCTCTACTATTCTTGACCACAGATGGTGGAAATCAAGGTATTGCACACCCCGTGTGGCAGCCATCCATAATTCATAGAATCGTAGTTACATAAATAACTCCTTTGGCGTCACAACGTGAAGAGATCAAGACTGTATGCAATGTATCTATTACAATGATTAATTCCAGAATCACACTGTCGTTTTGACAGGAAGACTATTCTCCATCACTACTCTGCCACTGACTCTTTTTCTGTTACCTGCTTTTACTTTGACATGTTTTAATCATGAAACTTAAATTGGACGACACAGATTTTATCCTTATTAATCAAAATCAGCCTGGTGCTGTGTATGAAGCATTGGACCAGAGCTTACGCAAACATCAGGATAATGGATCATCTGAATTTCAGTGAATCCTGTGCAGCTTTGTGCAGAAACATCAAATGTGAGTCCCAGAAGAGAGGGAAAGTCTGAAGTGCAGCAGTGTGAATGCGTCTTGTCTGATGAAGGGGGGCTCTGGTATGGAGGCTCAGAGCTCTGGGGACTTGGAAAATATTCATCTCCCCTAAGCAGGGAGAGTTAAGGGGGGCAGGCTTTGTCTACACCCTACCAGTCCTCTGCGCTTTTGTTGGGGGTAGCTTTCACATACACACACACACACGCATACATACACACACACACACACACACACACACACACACACACACGCACACACACACATACACACACAAAGCTCTCCAACAGTGAGGCTCTGACCAGCTGTCTAGGGTCTGAAAGATGGCCGCCATCACAAACAGTGAGCTTGCAGAGGAAAGTGAGTAGGAGGAAATCTCTTGAGCTTTATCTTTCTCCTCTGTCTGTCCAGTACCTCAGTGCTTCACTTTTCTTACATCATCTCTTTAATTTAGATTTGACATTTTAGGCAAAGTGTTCTGGTGTGCAGAAGCAGCTCCAGTGTCTCAATCACTACATTCAGAAGCTGCCAGCTGCTTCTAAAATTCCTCTGACTGGATAAATAATCAAATATTTGGAGAAGAAATGACAAAAGGGGTTTAATTAAGCCTAATTTATAATTTTATTACATATGAGTGTTTTTCCACCAAGACTCTTAAGTCAGCATTAGAAAAATCATCAGTGAATGTGCAACGTTTCTCTCGTAGAGGTTTCAAAATGATTCACAACAGCAACAGCATCTAAAGCTGTGTTCTGTTTTTGTGCCAGCACTCATTTTCTTTCTCACTGGCTGTCCTTCTATAAACTCAATGACATTTCAATGTAAAAATGACACTCAGTTTTTAACGCCTGATGTTTGAAAATTCTGCAGCCAAAGATCTGGATAACTTATGGAATTCCCAAACCTGCTAAGAAAACATAACTTACACACTGGGTGACCTGCTACAACTACAGAAAAGTGAAACGGAAAAGGCATAGTGGAGGTGAGATGAGGGAATGTTTCCTTGTGCTCATGACAACCACAAACAGAACAATCTGTTAGAACAACAAACTTCGACAGACATTCAGTTTGAATAGAGGTGTAGGGAGAACCAATCAAATGGCTCCGTCCTGAAATGAAGCCTGCCATCACGGTGCCTGTGTAGAAACCAAGCCGACATGGTGGCTATGCTAAGAAAGATAACTGAAGCAGCCGCCTCCTCTGTGTGCTGTGTGAAAACCGATGTGTATTGTTCATGGACCGAGACTGGTTCATAGGAGGGGGCTGTCCTCGCTGCATCAGCCCTTTCATCGCTCCCTCATCCATATTCATCGCTGGCTCTCTTTCCTCACCTATTGCTGATCTGCTAGCTGTGACTGACATCTCGCTCGACCAATCGCACTCCTCCCTTTATGAGAATATTCCCATCTCTTGGCGCCTTCACCCCACCCTGTACAATGGCTTCTGTTTTCTCTTTTTTTTCTGTACTTTGACGCAGTGGCTTAAAAAAAAAAAGGAGGAAGAGCGGAGGGTGGAGGAAAAGGAGAGTGGCAGGGTCCTGCCGACAGTAGCTGCGAATCGATCAACAGCCTGGGAAATGGTTGTCGAGCAACCGTCATCGATGGCAGTGTGCGATTGATGTAGGGTGTGGATGGAAGAAGAAATGATGGGAGGACAAGGGTGAAGGAGGACAGGCGGACGGCGCAGTCATGACGGTCTGAAGTAGAGGCTCGTTAGCAGGAGGCTGAAGACAAGAGGAAGATGGAGAGAATGAAAGAGGTAAAGAGGAGTGGGAGCAGCCAAGAAATGCTCAGGCTCACAAGCAACGAAAACAGGCGTGTCGCAGAGAACATCATGTTCTGCAAGACACCAAGGACGAATGTGAGCTACAAAAAGGCGACCTATTCAACTCAGTGTGTGAAAACTACTATTCTGTATATTTTGTAAGAAAACGTCTGAACAGCTTTAATAGCTTTAATTGGGGAAAAAAGAAATCTCTTCATTCCATGGATTCACGTTTCTGCAATTTGAGTTGTATTCAGGACTGAATCCTGCATCTATGTCTATTTTTGAGTGTTCAAGGCTAAACATGGCGCTTCCTCCTCCTAAGCTGGACAGACGATCGATGTAAGGAAGGCAGCTCTCCTTTGTATGGATCTCCCAAAAAAAAAAAAACATACTTCGCTCAGCTCCAGGAGCCACAGAAAACAGAAGATCAATAGCATCAAAGGCCCTGTCTCCTACAGCCAAGGCTCAACACAGCATCAATCACACGCCGCTTCATCTCCGTCATCAAATTTCATCTCTGATTTTTGCCACAGAAGTCAGACAGAAAAACAAAAAGATACCATAGGTCTGCAACAAACACAAATCTTACAGCATTCAGTTATCCCCTGATGTCACTTGGCAAGGGTATTTCAAGGCCCCCCTCCTCCTTCCCAACAGACTTGCCAGTCAGCCCATTTACTAAATGAATGTATTATATCTTACAGACAGGAGAGGAGAACTGTACTATAAAGTGATGAAAGGACTGAAAGGTCTGTCCGTCCAGGTCAGCAAACTTTCCTCACTGTTAAAGCTGAAGGTGCATAAACCAACATGTTCATTTTCTGAAACTGGACATGGAAACTGAGAAAAACAAGCATCCAATTTGCGGCTGCACACGACAATTTAATGGTTGTTTTAAGCAGCCTTTCCTCTGAAGGCTGCTTTTGATTTGAGTCTGAGTCCTTTCTATCTAAACGGCAGGTCACGTATTGACTTTTAGCCTCTTGTAGCATGGATGCTGTTTTTGGAAGTTGTGGAAATTGAGATTTTTTTTTCTGTCATTTAGACAGAAACTCAAAAATCTAAATATTGTATCATTACAAAATATTGCAACACACTGGAAGAGGCACAGGTCTAAGACATGCTATGTACAAGTCATGTTAAGCAGACTTGTAAATGCCTTATGAGCATGTGCCAGTTTACATATACTACACATAAATATAAATGATTTTTTTTTTTTGCTGGGAAATTTTAATTTTTTGTAGAAATAATTTGATCCTAATTAAAATTAGAGTCCACACAGTAAAGAGAGCAAACTGATTGGCCGACAGCAGCAGATGTTTAAATAATTAGGTTATTTATTCATTTAGTCAATCAGGGTCAAGCTTTGAAAATAATCCAGGTTTGCTACTGAAATCAAATATTAACAAAGAGCTCATTAAATGTCTCTGATCATATAGGTACATGATTAGAGGGAAACCTGAATTCCTTTAATACCAGGGAGAGCCGTGCTGGGCTAGGGTGAGGGGCCGAGGGGGTGCAGAGATAAGAATGGGTCTGGCCTGAAGGATTAGAGGGTATGCTGGAGAGGGGGCTGTAAACAGGAGCTACTGCAGCTACTGGTTGATCTTTTCAACTTTAAGACCTTGGGCTTTTTATGAGATGTTTCTGTGATTTATGACCTATAGCGATCACACGTCATCCCGTATCTACTGTCTGACAGCTGAGCAGCTCACTCTCCCCAGTGTCGCTGCCCATTTTCCTCACGCCCATACACACAAAGCATCTTCTCTGGTCTTCTTTGACTTAAATGTCTACCCTCACTCCTCATTTACGCAGCAGATTTGATTGACATGGATGGAAAGGCCAGGTATTACTCTGTACATCTGGATATATTTTTAAGCATCAGGTGTTGGGTAAAAAACACGAACAAACAGTTTCTGCTCTGAAGACAGATATTTCTGATGATTTAGCCGCTTAGAGCTCTACACAGAGTTTCAATCTGCCTGTGAAGAAGTAAAAACATTACAGTCATGTTACTTTTACTCAGCAGCAGCTTCACAGTGGATTCGGTGGCCACCATATATCCCACAGTAAAGAGTGAATGCATATTTCAGCACTACATCAGAAGTCATAAAACCAAATGCTTAGATGACATGGCTAGCATGAGGTCAAAGGTCATCAGGACTCATCTGTGCAGAAATGTTGAGCACCATGACAAAAGAAACACTGAAATTGTTTAAAAAGCATGAAAATGGATGTTATGGAACTGAAACACACAATATAAACAATATCAGCATGCATTATCCTGAATCATGAGCAGAACGTGAGGGTGTTACATGTTACTTTAAAGCCTATCTAAATGTCAGGCCCTGCAGCAGTCAGACCAGCGCAGTGAAAAGCCCTGAAATTTAGTTTTCGTTGTGCAGAATTTGCCCTTGAAGAAGACAGAATGTGCGCGTTATCACTGCTGAATCAATCCTGCATTAAAGAAGGTTACAGTAAAGATTATAAAACAGGTAGAAGATCAAAATCAAAGTCTCTCTTACCATGAGTCTCAGTTTCTTGGTGTGGGAATACAATGCCTTCAGTTTCAAATAGGGGCTGCAGGAAGGCCACTACAGAGAGAGGAAGCACAGGGGTGGGGAGTGTGTGGCGTAAACTAATCATACAGAGAAACAACCATTATCATGATCTCTTAGCAGTACTTTAATTTCTGTATGCTTCAAATTGCAGCTTTGGTGCTGATTAAAAGAATATAAAAACATATTCTCAGTGAAAATATACAGGTTCTGTTGAAAAGCATTTTGGGTAAAAATGAGCCACTTCACAGTGAAGCGTTTCTTAATATTTGTAAAATAAAAGAATCATTTAGACTGATGCCTCAAGCTGTAAATATCAGTCACAATAGAGGTAAGTCCAAATTATTCATTCATATAATTTGAGCAGACATTTTAAAACAGAATAAACTGTCAGTGCCAAATTTTCACCACAGACCCGCAACCAAGCTCTGATTCCACTTTGTGATAAGGGGCCGTGTTGATGTGTGTGTGTGTGTGTGTGTGTGTGGGGAGGGGGGTGCGACTTGTTCATTTTCAAACAAATGCCATCCGATCATGAGCACGGTGCTGCCGGCGGAGGCAGCAGCGCGGTCGTCCTCTAGCTGAGTAAAAGCCTGCTCGGCCAAGCTCATCATCATCATCATCGCCCCAACCTTTTCATTTGTCTAAATGGACGAGCTGCCTTAGTGTTGCACAGGCAGTAGGATGGTCCCCTGGGGAGGGAGACCTGGGTTTATACATACAGCGAGGAGGAGCCTTTAGTGCTGCATCGATTTGCAGTTAAACAACGCTGGCTAACCTGCAGCTCCCCTCCTGCTGGACACTCTTAATTGTTTCTCCTGAGGACGGCGGCCTGTCATGTCTCCTGTTGGGAGTTGAAGAAACTGTGAAAATGGTCAGTCCTGATCATTTCTGTCAGTGCTAAAAAGGGCCAAGTTACCCACAGATGACTAACAGCTTACTGATCCTCAGGACTCTGGTGGCTATAGATTGTTAAGCTGTGCCACCTGTCACAGTGCGCTAAAAGGGACAAACTCCTAAATTACTTTAGATGCTCATAACATTTCAAAAATGATTAGTCATTTTTAGTCATTCTTTTTTTTTTTAAATGATCTGAGATTTCACTTAAATTTCACCAAGCAGGATATGTCAACGCAAAAACACATTGGATCAGTCTCTGTGTCAATAGAGAGTTTTCGTGTCCACTTAAGGTTAAAACACAATTTGAAGGCTTTTCAGGCCTGACAAGAAAAATATCCGGGTAAAATTAAATTCATGTTGAAGTTAAAATAGAGAAAATTCAACTAATTCTGTTTGAGATGACAGCTGTTTGTAACTTCATTCAATTGGTCACCTAAAACGCATTGGTTTTATTTGTATGATCTCGAACACCATCCCATGGCAAACAGGACTTTGTGGGTTAGCTCTCTAAATGTCTCTGCCAGGATGGGATATTTTTCAGTGCAGCTAATGACACATTTCTCTTTGTCTCCTAAAGGAACAGGCGTCCAAAAATAGCATTGTATGACACGTTCACAGTGACAGGCAGACTGGTCCGTCTGCGCTCAGGAGCTTCGATCAGCTGAAATAATTAAAGTAGAACATTTTAAGGATGTCTTTTGCACTTAAAATCTGTAGCTGCATTTAAAATATCACCCTGAATCTTCACGCAGCACGTCGCTGTGTAAGTAACACAATTAAAGGTGTATTGTATGTCCAAATGTCCATGATGGGGTGCATGGCCAGGACAGGCTACTGATGGTTGTAATGCCGGGTGATGGGAATGCTTGGCGCATGACAGCATGTAAACAAAAACCAAATATGGTGATTGCCATGGTGACATATTCATATTTCATCCAACCAGAGAATAATGAAGAAACATGATTGGACAATTTAGAGAAAAAAACTCTCCTTCCGAGCTGCAGGTTATTAAAATCAGGAAAACAAAGCATGAGAACATTACACAGGCACTGACATACTGCAATAACAGCCACTGTCGCATTCTGAGCTGCCCCTTGTTGTTTCTGGCTCGCCACAGGCCTGCTGTTAATACGAATCCGCTTGTTTATCCGCTTGTGTAATTGTACACAAAGCAGCGATGGTGGCTGATGTGTGAGATTATCACAAGGTCATCCGTCGACGGGATGAGAGCCTGCGATCACGCACCAGCTCGATCTGGCTTTCACTTGTTTACATCCTTATTTTGACTCTGGCATAGCCGCTGTGGCTGTGCGTAAATCTTAAGTCGCAATAAAATCACCCAATTCGGCTGACCTAAAACATTCAAGATGTGTGCGAGGGGACCGGCGGCTTCCCTCCAAATCCCCCTCATTGTTTTCTTTCCTTCACAGCGGCGGCCCCTGATTATTTGAACGTTGATGGAAAATGACTGTCGCTCATTAGACAGCGGATAAAAATACCGTGCTCTCTAAATTTATACCACTGCGCTGTTGAAGCACACATCTCTGAATCTGGTGCTGTAGCATGCCACTGTGTACGTCTGGAATCAGATCAACCTGCTCCCCTTTCTCTGCCTGCCTCAGGACGAAGCAACATTCACCGAACCCCGAACAGCTCCCCGCATCCCCATCGCTGCTCTTACCTCCCGTGTTTGTGCGTTTGGTGCTGCTGGCCTCAGTTGGAGTCTCCAGGGGTCTTTTACGAGAGTCCGGAGGGTCGGACTCCATGTGTGGTTGTTGATTGTGATGGTGAGGATTTGTGAAAATCCCGTTTTGCTGTACTGCTCCGCCGGCCATCATTTTCGAGCTTGCTCTTGGATGCTTGGGCTGCGTTTGCGTTTAAATCCTCCCTTTCCGTTATTTTACGCAGCGTAGCCGTGCAGATGAGTTCTTGGAGAAGGCGAAAGTGATTAAGGAATTGGAAAATACGCCTGTTTCTTACGGACGGGGGAGGTTAGCTGCGCGTTTCTCCGTGGAGCGCCGTGCGTGCAGAGAGATGCTGCGCAGGGACAGAAAGCGGCGGACGATCGGCTGAGAGAGGGAAAAATCCGAAACCTCTGCAGATGGAGTATCTTCTAGCCTAATAAAATGTGCCAGTGGAGCGTCGATGTTCCATCAACCTTCAGATATGCGGGCTAGGATATGTGTGTCATTCCGCTGCAACCGGATAAAAGAGCGTACTCATGTCAGGCAGTGCAGTATGGTGGCGCTCCTCTGCAACAGCCAGCGAAACGGAACAATAAATAAAACAAAACACAAACCCCAACCAAAAGACCAAGATGTGGACTCAACCGAGGAAAGAATTAAAAAAACGCTCAGTGAAGCAAGAAGAAGAATACAAAAAAGCTGATGTGTTTCTGGTACGCTATTAGAAATTCTTTCTTCTTATCGTGTCCTGGCTCCGATCATGAAGACACCCAGGGGTGACGGGGTGGGTGAGGAGGGTCCGGAGACGCGGAGCTGGAGGAACACACGGAGAAAGAGACGTTTTTTCCTGCTCGTTCTCTCGGTGAAGATGCTGCAGTCTTGTGTTCAGAGCATCCCTTCTCTGACTGGCTGCAGGAGGGAGCGCAGGGGAGCGGCTGACGTCACAGGGCCTCACGACGCCTTCACTGACCATAGTCAAACTCGGATTCCCCAAGTTGTAATGTAAAGTGTATCTTGTGTTACATTTAGTTTTGTTATGAAATAAAGTCAAAAATCCTTAATACGTTTTCTCCTTTTGCTTAATACACCAATGGCTGGTTCAGAAAGCAGGGACGCCTGTTGTTGCATTACATCTCCCTGTGTAATTGGTTCTCTTCATCTCATATTCCAACAGTCCGCAAGTTTATGTGCAAAGTAAAGCAAATAACATGTGGCAGCGTGCAGACTTTCTATTAGATAGATATATCGCAAGACCAAAAGATGCACTCGGCTTCACCATACTGGGGTTGCTTACTCGCGATTGTGTTATGTCCGACGACACCTGAAGTCATCATTAGAGAGAACGCGAGAAAATAAAAAGGGAGAGAGACGATTATCGAGACGCGATTGGCCGAGGCTGCATTTCTCCAGCAAAACGAAAACGACAGATATATTCGCCCGATGGTGTCACATGACGGGGAGGAAAAGATGCGGCGGCGGGTTTTTACTCCGTTATAGCCTCGGCAAATGCAATTATGGCTGAACAGGAGCCTGAAGGTCCCGCTGCGGCTGTTTGAAGGCCCGTAGATTTGTCTGTCAGCAGGCCAACGCAGCCCCAACACACTTGCAAATCTGCAGGAAGAGAGTTTTCTGCTTAAATTTAAAGATTAGACACCACAAATGAATTAAACTGGCCAATGTTTAATGATGATATTTTCACAAAAGTAAAATAAGGAAGAAATCTGTGTGAATTTTAAAAGTCATTTTGTTTAGAACTGTAGTTGTGTCCCTCTTTGTGATCTTTACCATTGCATTTTTTTTTTCTAAAGCACTTGACCAACTGTTATGGCCCTGAGGCCAGACTGTAGGCCTGCCCAGCTTCTACCTGCACCAGAAAACTCCTAATATGCCAAGTAGACAGGCATTACCATAACGCAATTATCCCTCTGAAAACAGCCCTGTAGGAGAGGGAAAATGAAACCTGAGAACCCGGCCTGCCTCACCTGTCTCCTCCACTGCTGTGTGACCCACCTGTGTGTGCTGCGCCTGACATCTCTGCGTCGCTCTGCCTGGATCTGTAGAGGGATCCTCCAGCACTGTGAGCTGTCTGAGAGAGCTATACCCGCCTCGGTCCTATTCGCTCTCTCTCTCTCACACACACACACACTCACACATTTGGCATATTCTCACACACACTGTGAGACACACAAATACCTTCTACTCCCTCTCTCCTTCTGTCCGGTGTCGTGCAGATGTGGTGCGCCCTCAATGCCTCCTGTAGATTGTAGTCAAGGTGACATTGTGCTACACATACACACACACATGCACACACTCATGCACAGTCGCACAGAGCAGCTATCTTGCACAATTTCACATTGCCATGAGAAACGCACCGGCGAGCCAGTCTCCTGCTCTAGAAATACGTGGCAAATCTGAGGCAGATGGATCCCAAACTGCAGACTGAAACAGATTCTGCACCACAAATAGCAGGAGCTGCTCAGAGGCACAAAAGGCCTGAATGCCGGCACCTACTCTGCACAGTCTCTAGAGTGTAGTGCAGTTTCAAGCTGGAGGAGCAGTGACAAAATCTGTTGCAATCCAAATTGCGAGGGTCCCTGACCATCCACACTGCTGCTGCAGCATATGGAAAAAATGAAGTAGCCCTATAAGCAGTAAAGCACACAAACTAGCAGCATTCTCAGGGTTTTATAAGGCTGGGCTTTTCAGCAGATGTTAGTGAAATGGTTTTCAGAAATTTGGTTCACTTAAAGCTGTTTTCAAATTTGTAAGCATGTTGCTCAGAGTTTTCTTCTCATAGAATCAGAAAAGAAGAAGACATTTTCCAGAGAAGGATTTTTTCATTTTGGAGTCTAATTCTGAATTTCCCAGTTATGTGACAAAAATGTCTGGTTGTGACTCAAAAGCAAAATGGAAAAAGAGCTGAGACACGAGCCAACTGTGGGGCCAAATCTCAAACCTCTGCAAGCTTCTTAGATTTGACCTAGTGTGCAAACTGTAATATCATTCCCAGTCCTATAATTTCTTACTATTAATCTATCCTCCAACAATATAAATGAGACTATGTACATTCACGTCTTGTGAAAGGAGTTTTCTCCTCACCTGCAGGCGTGACCCGCTCATACCTGTTTCACTGCAGAGTTTAGTGCAGTATCGTTCAGGTATTTCTCTGACACTGGGTCAAGGCAGATGTTCAGGATACAACATCAGCTCTGTTTCTAACAGATGTTGGGCCTCTGGTTCCCCCTGCTGGGAGCCTGCTGGAAGAGCAGCACAGTCGAGCCGATTCCTCAGGTTATTGTTTACCAGTTCACTGCTGTTTGTTTTCACTATTTCAGTTTAAATAAACCTTCTTGATTTTATGGATGAAGCAGCCAAATGTTTTCCTCATTATTATTTTTTGTTTTTTAGCAGATTAGATCACGACGATCAAGTATTTGTCATCAGTGTATATGTTGGAATAAAAAGCATAAAACAACATACAGTAATTGCAATACAGAAACCATTTTATGCTTATTTTCCATAATTAAAATGTAATATATTTTATTGCAAATATGTTTTTCCAGTTAGTAAAGCCACATACCTACTACTTTGACAATTAAATTTAACATTCAACTGTAAAACACCCTGCCAAATAATCAACAAATTTGAAAAGATCTCTGCTAAAAAAAGGTGGTTATATGATTAATATCAGCCAATATTAGAAAAATTTGGTTAGGAATCAGTTTTAAAACGTTTTACATCTTTATGTAAGAAAATTAGGGTTTACTGCTGAATTAGTTTCAAAAATGATCATCAGCCACCACTGACAGTGTAAGTGAACGACCTGTTTCGAGGCCACTCTGTCCCCCTACCACTTTCACTGCTGCATAATTGTCCTCCCACCCACCACTTATTAACATTTACCCCAAAAATCAATAGTAAAGTCGATGCAGAGGAGGAGGCTCGGCCACTCTGTGAGATTGGAAACAGACAAATGTCATGTGTTCCTCTTCAGTGTTATAGTCACTCGCTCCATCAAATTGAAATTGACTCTGATGCTCAAACTTAACATTTGAAAAATTAATCTGCAACATTTTTATTTTCCAGAAACGGTCCAAGTATATCTTATCTTCTATAACATAGAAAATTGGGAAAACACATTACTGTTGAAGTGTCAGTGTAAGTGCATGTGTTGTTTTGGACAGATGGTGGGAGGTCAGCTGGGTGAAAACTCATCATTCCACCACCTCTGGAGGAGGTTTATGAGCTTTCCCATAAATCCACCACACCATTTCTCCACGCTGTCTTTAAAGTGCTGCTCTGTGTGCAACAGTATGCCTGCACATACGTGGTTCTCCACTTTGAGTTACTCTGCCTAACATGATGATTCTTAGGATTCAGATAGACAGATCTACACTTTATCCCTACTAAAACATTGATGTGAGGTTGTAATGGCCAGTATGCTGAACTGCAGCACATTTCAGCCAGTTTGGTGAAGTGTCAGTACACTTCACTGTAGTTGTTGTTGAAAACTGCAGTGTTCGAGTGTATGTGAGTGGGTAAGAGAGAAAAGGGAGCAATAATAGGGCTGGAAAAAGAGAAAGAAGAATAAATCATTCCCTGCTTCTACATCCTTTGGGTTTTCAACTCCAATATGAATTTCTGTCTCCTTGTGACTACCTAATAGAAATGAACACACACTGGGCAGTGAAATGTGAAAACAAAAGTATTTGGGTTGTTTCACTTGATTAATTATGGTAGGAAGCTGAGAGACAGGTGAAACAGCCAGTCTTTAACAACTGGAAAGAACAGGACACGTTTCCATATAAAAATATGACTTTTCCTTCTCCCCTCCTGAGAGGGGCTGATGAAGAGGGGGAGGTCATGTGTCTGGCTGGTGCCCAGATGCCATCACTTTCATTGTCGTGCTGCAGCAGGCTGATGTGACAGAGTGCCGCACATCTGTTCAAGAATGATCCTGTGTCTCCTAGATGATTCATATTATTCCCTTTGTTCAGTGACACTAAAATTAGGCCTTTGTGTTAGACTGGGATGTTAGAGCTGCTTTCAAGTTCAAATTTTCATAGAAGCTTTATAGTTACATCATAAATCTCAGCAACCACAGAAGGCACACCATATTAGAAATCCATTAGGGAATTGGCTGTGGACAAAACATCAGTGTCTTTATGGAGTAAACAGATTTGGTTCACTGAGAGGAGATCAGGACAGTCCATTATGACGGGAATTAATGCCAAGATTAGAGCCTCCTGTTATTTGTTAATTTGATGCTGAAAGATTATACATATTGTTTAAAACTGCAGTGCATCTATTAGCTGTGAAAAGACAGAAACCGTTTGAAGTCTGAACCAGAAGAAAAAAATCTGGGCAGAGGAAAACAAAACCCTTGAAACAAAAGGTAGAGTAATAGATACTGTGCAGTGTGTTACACTAGGAAACCCAAACATAGATGCTTTAACCCAGCTCGGTGCAAGTGCAATTCTTCAGCTTGAGTTAATCCATGGTCGAGATAGAAAAACAACAATAAATCCAAGATATTTACATTTTTTAAAGGACACTGTACCTCTACTAGGGCTTAAAGTGTCATCTGACTGAACACAAAGTTAAGGTCACGTAATATTGAGGTGTCTTTTTTTCTGCATACACTGGATGGCGTTCTTGTCCAAGTTTCATTTCAAGCTTCACAACTGAGTACAACAATGCAGCATCAAGACATACCACCTAAAGGTTTTCCTAAAAAAATATCCCAACAAATACACATCTTTCATTTTTGACATTAGATAGTGTAGACTAACTTTCAATAGAACATGCAACCTCAGTCATAAATTCTATCACCTTCTTGTCCCAGCAGAGCTGTTTATTATTGTGGAATTTAAAGCACTACGGAAATATCAGCAGCAGAAGTAAAAGAAAAACAACAGTATGAAAATTTATGGAGTCATTTCATTGGAGTCTCATTTTTAATCAAACATGCTCTGACTCACTGCTTTACGACAACAGAAGTGTTTTCTGGGTTAATGTGGTGTGTAGCTGTTTAAAAATGCAGATTTATTCCTCAGCACACAACTTTGTATTACACTGTTTCAGGGTCATATTTTTAGAGGGCTATTTTTTGAGTATTCTTATTTTAAATGACAAATTAAAAAAGCAAACTGGATCTTCTGCAATAGTTTGAGTTTTTAAATCAGCCTCTACAGTCTGATTAATCCCCTTTTCACTGACTCTTTTTCTCTCTCCCCTAAAAAATAGCAGAGTAAATGGAACAATTTCATTCAATCAAGTCTGTTATAAGTTAGGCCTTGTACTGTCTTTACAAAAATGCTGCTCATGCAGTGCAGGAACGCAGCCTGTCAGCCATGTTGGGAGCGAAAATAAACATGGAGACCCGGTAGAGGATATTCTTTCAGCACACCAGTTTGTTTGTTCAGCATCGGTCCAGTCTGGGTTCCGTTTCAAAGTTCCTTCTCATTGGTTCTTTGATGAAGAAAAGACAAAACCCATATTTGTCCTGTGCCGAGATATGCTTCTACTCACAGGGCACTAACATGCAAGCTTTCTAAATTTGTTGCATGTTAATCTAAATTGATAAATTATATATTATACCATACTACAGTTCATGTCACGAGCAAACCTCCAAATTCAAACATGTAAAAATGTCTCCAAAGACTTCAGAGCTATTAAATGATGGATTTCTGAAAGTTTACAGTGCTGGTGATGCACTTGCTTGGACGGTTAGAAAGCTTCTCCACAGAAAATAAACAACACTAAATAATTTTAAATAAATACATTTGTTTACATTTGTGGAGCTTCTGCTTCTTTCTGTTGCTATTCGAGAGCTGGCCACATAAACTCCAAAGCCTTAAACAAGCAAACAGTGCTGCAACACTTTCAGCTCTCACTGGAGTTAGACTGAAAGTGTCTCCCCACAGCAGACTCCACTTTGTCTGTTTTTAGGAGACAATACGCAACCTTATCTACGAGGTACAAGAAGGGATCACAGATGGAAACAAGGTTTTTGGTTCATTCTAGCACATTTAAAGTCATGATAACATGCACCGTCTCTGTTAAATTAACGATATCGAAGATGTAGCTGATGCTGCTGGAAACACCTGCTCAGCTGGGACAGATGTCACAGGGACAACTAATACAAAAACCATCTCTCCAACTTTATCAGTCCAGGAAATTTCTGAACATTTACTGCCACATTTAAACCACATCTATACTCAGAGCAGGGGGTCGTCCCTGAGACAGCTCATCACTTTCGTGCTGTTTGAAGCATGTTTAACTAGAACACTGCTTGTCCTCAACATTAGCAGACAGGTATCCAAACCAGCAAACACTGTTCATCAACACCACTCTACCATTTCTGTCTTGGCTCAAAGGTGCGTTTGATTTATATTTTGTGTGGCCTCTACAGGTGATGTATAGTGACATACAGTCATCTCATTAAACAGAAGAAGGCACCATCTAGTGGTGTAACCAAATACTACAGCAAATAGTATTTTATCAGGTACAGTACACTTCATCTTTGGCAAAGCAGGTTAATCAATTAAATAACCAGCAATCAATAATTTGATTGATCACAAAGCTCCCTAATTAGAAATATATTATGGTCTGGTACAATGTTAACTTTGTAAATCATAAGAAGGGAAGAAGCCAAACCTAATCATCTCCAACCATTCTGGAAGCTAAGAATAAAGAATACTGACAGGAAGTGCAGGCTTGAGCTCTTCACAATAAGTATGAGAGGATAGAAATGTGCTGCTGCACTGAGCAAAATATTCCTGACAGCGCCTCCACTTCCAGAAACACAAGACTGTAAAGCATCACTGGCCAAACAGTATAACTTCATCTCTTGCAGATAATAAGCCTGGTTATTGGTTTAAGGATTAGATAACTCAGTACAGAAAACAAACCAAAGCAGAATGACAGATCAGCAAATAGCTGGAGCCCTGTCTGCAAAGAAACACGAGAAAAGCGAATTTTTGTTAGTAAACAGTGAATTTTTGCAGACAATTGAGACTGTTTGTTTTCTAAAGCTGATGCTGTTGTCTTTGGATGCTCTCCTCTCTGCCTACTGGTTTACACTGTTCTAAACTTGGCTCATAAACAAAAATCGCAACTCTGCAGAGGTAAAACATCTGGGGGGTTCCCTCCACTCACTGTACCCCAACTATTTTTTATCCCATTTGAACATCCGGGGACAAAGGCAGATTAAGTTCTTTGAGACAAATAGTTAATATAAATAAAATTTCAGTTGATTTTGGCCCCTAACATCTGTAGCTTGTCTCCCTGTTTCTACCATTTTCATTTAAGTGTTAACTGTCATTTGCAGATGAGCAGTATGAGGTGTTTATGTTCATTTAACATCTGCATGGTACAGACGAATCATTCTCCTGAAAACATTTCTGCATTTCTCAGCGTGTTTAACAAACATGTCAGAACATGCAGATTTGAAGCTTCATAGGCTGCTCAAAATTCTCATATTAATCAATGAACTTATTCCAGCTTATTGCATGTTTTATCTAAACCTACAAACACAACAAAACCAAACATCCTCCCTGTTGTTTGAAAACCCAGTTCCTATCTCAGTCCTGGTCTCTAACCCAGTCCTGTTCTCCCTTTTCTAAATGCCAGTTTCTACTCAATATAAGATGTAGAAAACCCCACTCTCAATTCCAGATCAAATAACATTCCCATTGATTAGACAGGGCTGCAGTCCCAGGCTTAGTCCCAGCTTCTGCTCCTCTACCCCAGGACCTCTGCCTCTGTTTTGAATTTCCGTTTTATTACCAATTTACTTCACGGGCATATGTCTCCTCTCAGTCCTTAGACCTCAGACCTCATCCCCAGTGCTTTTCCCTGTTCCAGACTCTGATCTCAGTTCATAGACCCAACGCTCACACAGCTGGACTCGCTCTGTCACCACCACAGGGACTATCCGTTACAAGTATTAGTCTGGCTTTATGCTTCAGGGCACATTTTTTACTTCCCCTTGAAGCCAGCCAATCAGAGCAGGATTCACACACTGGCTTAATGAAGTGTCAGGAAACATCTGCAGATGTGACTGGGTGTCAGCCACATTTTAAGAAAACTCAATACAACTACAGCTACTGAGTCAAGCCTACTACTGTTATGACCGACAGACAGAGGATGGAGACTTGTAATTCACTTTTTTAAAGTTTTTCTTTAGTAGTCTGTTACATTACACTACCAGTCAAAGGTTTGGACACACTTTACCACTGAATTGAATGAGAAAGTGTGTCCAAACCTCTAACTGGTACTGTACATATCAATAAAAACCTTTAGTTAATGTGTTTATGCACCATTGCAACAGATCACTGTTCAAAGTCCACGAAGGGATGAAAGTTTTGATAAATCTGAGAAATAAACAGTTTAGTGCGATGTTAAGATAAGCCATGGCCCAAAGGGCAGAGAAGCTGATTTGTTAATTGAAGAAAGGGTCATCAGTGAATTAGAAGAGCCTTGAGAAAAACATTCACTGGAAGTTTTTAGGTTTTGTCCATCATTTCTAAAAACAAATAATCACCAGTTACGGAGCATATTACAAAGTGTTGCATGATGTGTTAGACACATGGGTGAAAAATATAAAAATAAGACAAGTGTTTTAATAAATAATTAATGAACTAACAGGGTCAGTAACACATGCAGCAATCTGCAACAAAGCTAAACTAGCACCAATTATCATCTGAGCTGAAGACTGGAAAACCTTTAAGCAGCATTATGCACAACTCAGACATGAAGGACACGAGTGTGCAGGAGAAACTTTCATCTTACTTCAGTTCAACCAGGACGCCCCCAAGTCACCATCTCATGAATAAACCGGCTCTGACTGTGTCTGTGTTACCTCATGTTAGTTTCTCCATCAGTGAGGATGAATGACGACGAAACCGACTACAAATGTAGACGCATCCGTCGGTGCGGGGATTTGAAAACTCAGGTAAACAGGTAGCACTACCCCCAGGTGAGCAGCGCGCGCCATTTTATTTGTACGCTGTTTATTAGACGTGAGGTGGGCGTGTTCTTAAAGTGGTTATTACCTCAATCCCTGCTTTAAGCAGGTAAATGAAAAAAAGATGAAAAATAAACAACGACAATGACTAACCCCCATGTGAAAGTCTTAACTTTCAATGAAAACTAGACCTTTTCACTGCACCTACAGCTCTTCACGAAGGAAGAGATACCTGAGCTCAGGATGGTCAATTTGACTCCTATAAACACAAGAATAACTTGTCTGAAGGCTTCTATGGACGGTCATGACGTCCTTCAACATTTGAATTTTTTGATCATTTAACCAAAGAAATGACCCCGACGTGATTTGAACACGCAACCTTCTGATCTGGAGTCAGACGCGCTACCGTTGCGCCACGAGGTCTTGCCGCTCACCTACGAATAGTACAGAATGGGCTCAAACGACTTACTATGCGACCCAAAGTGACATACATACATTGAATTCCACTTATACAACATCAGAAATGCCACTTTCATTGCATTTCATAAGTGAATTTCTCTGGTTCTCCCATTGAACAGAGAATGAGTGGTGATGTATCATGTGACCTTGAATATGTTTTCCAGGTCACAGGGTCATGAGATAATGACTTAACAATGTCACGAGAAACTGCAGCACAAACATTAAGAAACAATGAATTCATTCTCACTCAAACAAAGACAGGTTGGATTTTTTTCTTCCTGTCTTTTACCAAAAACCTCTCCAGGTTTTTCTCTGCAGTTTAAATTAGTCACACATGAAACTTTTGTTCAATGTGGTTCGACATTCCCTGTGTGGAGCAGGTAGAATTCAGATTGAAAAACTAAGAGGTTTGAGTGTGAATTGTTTTACTCTTAAGTAAATTACAAACACAACTACTCCAGAATTGACAACATTTTAAGTTAGGTTATTTGATATTTAGGTAATTGATAGGTAATTTAGGTAATTGGTAAAGTAGTGCCTCAGGGTTACAAACTGGGACCTATTCATGGACGCTCATGGTGAGGACATCAAAGGTATCTCCCACTGCATCACAGATTATATCCACTTCTGTGAGGACAATATTGTTCCATCCAAAAAAGTTTGTTTCTCCAATAATAAGCCATGGATAAATAAGGACATTAAAGGCCTCCTCAACAAGAAGAAGAAGGCATTCATGGCTAGAGACAGGGAAAAACTCCAGGCGGTGCAGAAGGAACTCAAGAGGAAGCTGAGGCAGGCAAAGCAGCTCTGTGGAGACAGAGTAGAGCACAAGTTGAGACAGAATAATATCAAAGAGGTGTGGAACGGGATGAAAACTATGACTGGATATAAGAAGGCACACACTGCTGTGGAAGGAGACTCAGAGTTTGCTAATGAACTTAACCTGTTCTTTAATAGATTTGACACCACCTCTGCTCCTTACTCTGACCCAGTGTCCTCACACACCATCCCTCCTCCCTACACCACCTTAGCTGATGTCTTGGGGTCTCTTCACATCCCTCCACCCAACATCTGCCAATTCCGCCTCTCCATTGCCCACTGATGCCATCTCCTCTATCAGCAGCCATACAACATTGAAGTATACCTCACCTGCAATACCTCCTCCCCTGCCCTCACCATCTGACTCCTCATCAACACAATACACAGGCCCAGCCTTTGCCAGATGAGATCAGTCCCAGAGTACTTAAGGTGTGTGCTGGACAGCTTGCAGAGGTTTTTCAGCAACTCTTCAACCTCTCTCTGAGGCTCAAAAAGGTGCCAAAGTTATGGAAAACATCCTGTATTGTCCCGTTACCAAAAAGAGGCCGTCCCAGTTCCCTTAGTGACTTCAGACCAGTAGCGCTAACATCACATGTCATGAAAGTGTTTCAGAGATTGGTCCTGCAACACCTGAGGTCTCAAGTGTCTGAATTTCTGGACCCCTTGCAGTTTGCATATCAGGAACACATTGGAGTGGAAGATGCCATCATCTTCTTAATGCACAGAGCACACTCCCATCTGGAGAGGCAGGGTAACACTGTGAGAGTCATGTTCTTGATTTTTCAAGTGCTTACAGGAATACAGACACTTGATAAAAAGCTTTGTTGATTGATGTAACAACAACTGTCTAAAGCTCAATATCAAGAAAACCAGAGAACTGGTGGTGGACTTTAGGAGGAGCAGGAAGACCTCAGTCCCTGTCTCCATCCTTGGAGACGAAGTAGAGATTGTGGACTCCTACAA
Source organism: Mastacembelus armatus (assembly GCF_900324485.2). Classification (NCBI taxonomy): domain Eukaryota; kingdom Metazoa; phylum Chordata; class Actinopteri; order Synbranchiformes; family Mastacembelidae; genus Mastacembelus; species Mastacembelus armatus. The sequence goes on along the minus strand of NC_046645.1, from coordinate 23,231,269 downwards.
ATACCTTGGAGTCCAACATTAACAACAAACTGGACTGGTCAAACAATACAGATGCACACTTCAAGAAAGGACAGAGCAGACTGTTCTTCCTCAGGAGACTCTGTTCCTTTGGTGTGTGCAACAAGCTACTGAAGATGTTCTATCAGTCTGTAGTAGCGAGTGCACTGTTCTTTGCAGTTGTGTGCTGGGGAGGTGGGATCGAGGCTGGTGAGGCCAACAGACTAAACTAATTGATCAGGAAGGCAAAATCTGTTGTTGGACTGGAACTGGACAGTCTGGAGGCTGTGGCAGAGAGGAGGATGGTGGACAAAATCAGCCCTATACTGGACAATCCTGCCCACTCACTTCATGAGGAACTGTGGTGAATGGGAAGTTCATTCAGCCACAGACTAATTCCTCCTAAAGCCAAGACTGAGAGATTCAGGAAGTCTTTTGTGTCCACGGCCATAAGACTATAATTCCACAATATAAACAATAACACACACACACACACACACACCACATACACACGCTTTTCTGTGGAGAGTTTCCATGTACTTCTGTTGTGTTGCCACAGTTTGAGGTTAGGCTAATTAGTGACTCTAAATAGGTGTGAATGTGACTTTTGTCTGTCTCTATGTGTCCGCCCTGTGATAGACTGGTAATCTGTCCAGGGTGTACCTCACCTCTTGCCCAGTGTCAGCTGGGACTGGCTCCAGCCCCAGCCATCCCACCCCACCCCGGGACCCTGGATATACTAGGATAAGCAGTAGATAATGGCAGGATGGGAATCCAGATCTGTAGAATTTGTGCATTTCTTGATTTCTCACCCTCTCTTTGGCTCACTAGCTTTTGAGATGCCTGATGTGAGTCAGACTTCAGAACATTATGACTTCATGAGCTAAAGCAGAAACAGCTATTGTTTCATTTTCCTTCACTTCTTATCAAATAACCAAACACAATAACCTGGGTGTACGTTTCCACATATGTTTGCTAAGATTAACACAGCATTATAAAAGTTAGATGCCCAGTAGTTTTTGCCTTTTTGATCACACTGCAAACGTTCTTCTTACAACGTAGTCCTTTATGCAGTATCAAGACACAGCAAAAAGTTACCTGGAAGTAAACTCTAGTTTAATAAATTACCTTTAGTGCTTTCATCATTCTGTATCACAAAGTACATGAAAGAATCTAAATCATGTGGGCAAAATAATGCATGATACATCATACAACATGTGTCTATAGTGTCGCAGAGATGATTTCTGTGGGTCAAATCCATGAGGACTTGCGACAAGATGAGAAGGGTCCAGCTGCAGCCTTACAGACAGTGCAAACCACACCCCTAAAAAACACCCCTAACCCTAATCCTAACCCTAACACGTCATACTTTGTCTTCATTATGTCTGTGTAATAGTTATGCAGCTGGACATTTCGACAAGATAGTGGACTGCTGAAGTTGGTGGAAAGTTGGCGGTATTAGCTGGAATTTGTTAACTTTGGCAGGTTGATGGTTGGGTTCACAGTTGGGATTAGGGTTAGGGGTAACCCCACTTCCATAAAAAATTGAGATTGACACTATGCCAGCCTTGGTCGCAATCCACCATGTTTATTTGTAGCCATGTAGCCTCTTAAATCTGACATTCAATTATAAATCTAAAACTACACTATAGGTACACTCCAGTGGGATTTAACACAACCCTTAAATAATCTTAACCTAAACCTAAATCTAATTTAGTCACAACCCCCAAACAGGCCTCTGAAAAACTGAGGACTGCACCAAATGACCTCACAAAGAAAGTCAAATGCTTGGTCCTCACAAAGGTAGACGTTCAAACACACACACAGACAATCTTCCTCCTGCGGTAACTCTTTCACTGTAGCTGCTTGGCGACTCACTGCTCAGTGCTTAGAGGGAAAACTGTAAATCTCAGAAGCAATTTTAACCTTATGTGAACACTGGTCTGATTATAGCTGCAAACAGCAGGAATATATGGCGGCTTTGGACTTTTCTGTTGGAGCAGTCACCCTTTAAAAATAGTTCTGCCTTTTCTGCAGATGCAGGGTGATTGTGTTGTTTCTATTGTGCTGTTCTCAAAAAGTTAGTGAAACTTGCTCTTTAGCTTTGTACACGTTTGTAATGTTGCTACTCAAATGCATCATATATACTGTGGATAACACACTGGATTACTAAAGTATCACATATAAACTAAAGTCTGACAAGTAAATAATGATGTATGTCTAAAACTCCTGATTTGTCCAAGCAGCCAGTCACTGGTGCACTGGGGACTGAGGGGTCTTGCCCTCATTGGTAGGCAGTTAACGAACCATCATAAGTAGCCAGCTGCTTCCTGCTCTCTGTTTTGGTTCTTTTGTCAGAAACTGTGTTTGACAGCTGAGTTTGCTCAGAGTGAGTCTGGGAAACATATGAAATCATTAAAGTATGAGTAGAACATGAGTATGGAAAAGCCTGCACAACGTCAACAATTAAGAGTTTAACTCTAATAGCTAAGAGTATTTGGTTTAGGTTGCTCTGGGTTAGCGTGTTATCTAATGTTAAATAACAGCTAAAAGCTAAATAAACACATAGTGAACTCAAGTCACAAATGTTAATGTGTTTTGTAAACTCGCCTGTAGATTCCCACATTTATGCAAATGTACTGGTCTTAAAAGCTGAAGAGCACAACCAGGTCACAGAGCACATGAATTATGGACACTCGTTTGCAGATCTATCTTTGACTTCTTTCCTTTCACTATGACTCCAAATCCCAAACACAAAGGCTCTGTATGATTCACTCACCATAAATTTGTATTTTAAATGAGCAGTTGATATGAATAATAAGGCTTTGGGCTATTTGTATATAGCTGGGTTAATTAAGTAGAAATGTAGTGTGGTTTATTAAGAAGCTGGTGGACAATTTGAAAGAACCTGATGTGTACAAGCAGCTCCACCTCACCTAAAACCAGTTCAGTGCATTATCAACCTTAACTACACCAAATCTTTATCTAACCACACCCATCTCTAGTCCGGATTTATCAAATACAGTGTTTAACTAAGGAAAAGAAGAGGGATGAGTGATAAACTATGCATGCAGCCAAGTGACAGTTTATATTGTCAGTAACAGAATTTGTATATTTAGAGCACGGGGTAGGGAAAACGAACTTTTAAAATTAAAAAATGGGGAACAGTCAAGACCAGGTTTAACTCACCATAACATATCATCCATCTGTCTGTATAGACATTACCTCAACTTCTTGTTTGTGTAGTTCTATAAATACTTTTAACTGTAAGTGTCACCACTGTTTCTAAACAAACTAATAGTTTACATAGTTATAAGGTCATGTTTCTGTGGACTTTATATGTAAAAAGACTTGGATAAACCCATGAGGACCCTGAACACCTCTCTAAATGGGAGAATATGTCCTAAGACACAGTTAGCAATACATGGTTTGCATCCAAAAGCAGGTCTATTTTTACCGTATTGTGTGTTTGTTTGGGTTGTTCAGGAGCTGGTGACCTGCTTCCTCTGCCAGGATGGAAATGCAGCTCAATGAGTCAGTAATTAGATTATAACATCCATCTCAAAAATGGATTCTGGGTCACATTGGTTACAGTCACAGGAAGAATAAACAGCTCACCAAATATTACGCACAGTTAGCATAAGTATTTTGTAGGAATGAAGGATGTCTTTAAGGTTAAAAAATATTTAGTACAAGCCACATAGTAAAGCACAGAAATAAGAAAGCTTTTGTGTGACGTGGTGTGGTTTTCTGCATTGTACTTAGATTCCTGTAAATAATGCAACGAAGATAAAACCATAACCCTAACCTTTCCGAGGGTTGTGCAATTGTTTTGTCTACAAAACATCAGAAAACAGTGAAAAATACCTGCTAAGATTTACCAGATAATTCAGGTTAGCAAACATGATTCCGGTTGAATGCTAATGCCTCTCAGTATGTGTTGTATAAATCATGGTGTAAATAAGCGAATGTTTGTTGGCATCTTTGCCGTATCAGTTAAAAAGGTGATATATAGTTGTGATATATAATATATGTGCTTACAACTTGTCTCTGCTGCTCATGTGGCCAAAGATTCAGTTAAAACGGGTTAAAGAAAAGTATATTTACCCTCAGTGCACCGTTTAAAGTGAATTAGCTGTGAGGATCGAGAGCACATCACTCCATTTTGTTACTATTACCTTTACAAAGTCAAATTGAATGCTCCAGTTTTAGGTCAGAAATAAATTTGAATATATTATGAAAATAACAGCACAACCATCCGTTATGTCCCATAGGTATTTCTGTATCCATGATAATCAGGTGAGCCAAGGGTAATGACTGCATGGCCTCTGGTGAGCGTCTATATATAGACCTATAGCAGAGGTGACCAGTGAAGCGTAGAGGGCGAGAGACAATGTTCTCATAGTGAGAGCATGCTTGATCTCCTTTCTCTCCTCTCAGGAACATAAAGGTGTGTGTGCTCACCCTTATTTGCTTATCTTTGCATTGCTTTTTCCTTCACATGCACACACACACAAACACAGTATACCTATAGACATGCTCATACCTGTGTGTTATATGAATTCATTCTTTTTGTTTCTTGCTCTGTTCTATCTACATTTTCTCTCACAAACTGTACCCTGTCCAAGCTGTCTTGTACAACACAGTGTGAATGTGTCTAAATTTAGGGTTCCCTCCAATGTACAGCGTAACAATAGGAAGGACAGACCACACATTGACAGAAGTAGATTCACAAGCACACATAGTACACTCACTGGACCACATGCACAGATTCTACAGTACGTCCTTCATGTCTTTCATTAGCTGTACGCTCTGAGAGTCTAGACCGGGACGCAGTGATGAGTGAAGAAGGTGACTTTGTGTTGGCAGCATCCCAGACATGCTCCCTGTGATTCTGTTATTGTTACTTGCAGGAACATGAAGAGCACTTGTAGCCGTTTCACTTCACTCACTGTGCACATGAACTACTTATCAAGACTTCTAACTGTAATAACTAAACCTTTTCTGACCTGCTCACCTGCTGGTAAAGGTTAGATTATGTTTAAGCTTCAAACGGATGAACACAATGTGTCTTCCTATGCATCTGAAGCCGGAAGTGTTGATAACTGGTCTGAATTACCGCACTTGAAGGCAACGCAAAAAGGCTGCAATTGGTGTGCTGTTAAATGGGGATAAGCACTCACACAGGTGGTGTATCCTGGAGTAAAGGTCGTTGTGAGCAAAAATTTAAAAGAGAGGATAAAGTGCTGTTCACACCTTCACTCTTCTATGAAACTATAACAGTTTGGTTAAGTTTATGCACAGAGATACACAGATGCACAGATTTAAGGCTAGACTTAAAACCTTCCTCTTTGACAAAGCGTATAGTTATAGTTATAGTTCAGGCAACCCTGAACCATCCCTTAGTTATGCTGCTATAGGCCTAGACTGCCCGAGGCCCATTGGTGCACTGAGCTCCCCTACATAGTTACATAGATACATAGTTCGCTTTACGGAAAGATGATGGTTTGCGTTTCCAGCTGTCCACACAGGTCACAAGACTTTTGTCTTATTTGTGTTACCACCTCATACTGTAAATGTGCCTCAAAACATATTACACTCACATGAGTCTATTATTCCACACTACTGTGTATACAAAACACTGTTCCTGAATGCATCCTGTGCAGACATAGATGGAGTGCTGCTGCTTTGCTAATGTGCTGCTCATGCTACTCCTTCTATGTAGAAATGGTAATAATAAAAGACGACTATGGGTTATAATGACATGCTCGCACAGCTGCTTGGTCATTTTTTGAGAGGGGACAGTTGCTGGGTAACATTCTGGGATGCAGCAAACCAAGAGTTTGTTTGACAGAACTCAACAATTTCAGCAACTTGGTGAGCACAATCACAGTTGATGCCAATAATAATAAGAAAAAAGGTAATAAAGAAAATGGAGAAAGATAACAGAACAGGATGATAAACAGTCCAGCACCCTCAATTCATTTCCACTTTAAAAGCCTCACCCATCCTGCCAATGCTTTCAGTCCATTTTTATTAGCTTGTAGATGCAAACAAACACAGCTGGATGCAAAATTTTATGTGCATAATTTATTTTTCACCAACACTGTTGATCAACAAATACACTGAAGCCTGGCACCTCCTCTCTCAGGCTGACATAGAGATGCAAAGCAAAAGCAGTGGTACACAAAGCAGGATTCAACACTGACAAGCTAAATGTGTCCAAAAACCTGCCTTTATATCATTGCAATAAACACAGTACACGTTCATGCCAAGACAACATAAAAAGGCATTGTTGCTGCTGGGATCACTTACACAGATTCCAAAACACTTTCTGTTCTTCAAGTGTAATAGTTGGCAGGTGGAGCTGCAGACACTTTCCTATGTCCATCAAATCACTGCACTGAACTGGACTGTACTGAACCATTTTACTGCACACAGGGGAAGTCAGTACGTCATTTCTTACATTTCAGGAGGGTAGTTAATGTAAAAAGATGCATTTAAATGTTATTACCACTGAATCTTCAACAAAAGACAACAGTGGAGTTTAAAATCAAGCTGGCAGCTACAAAGTTGATAATAAATATATGGTAAAAACATGCAGTAACCTTTTTTAAGATTTGTTTTTTTTTTTTCTTTTCTTCCAGGCCAAACATAAGGCAAAATATGGCAATGTTGGTGGATTAAAATTGTAGTCCTATTTTTTTTACAGCAATAAAAATCCACTCCACAAACAAAACGAAAATTCTGAATCTGTAATTTTAAAATAAATCATTAAAATGAATTACACTGATGGTATGAACACTGCTGCCAACCCTTATGGCTGCTGCCAGAGACCTGCTGGTCACCAGAGATGGGCATTTAGGAAAGCATTTCCCCATCACACATTACACAGAACTATGTCTGAATGTGTTTCCCTGATGCAGTAAAGCTAGGCTTTGCTAAGACTATGTCTGAATGTTTCTCTAATATGACAAACAATGTTAGCAGCCCACAGTGACACTTAAACAAAAGAGAAATGTACTCTTACCATTTTAGAGAAAACCAAACTTAAATTTATAAAAAACCTTGTTGTGCAATGTGACACATGGTGAAGCAAAAAAAATAGAAAAGACAGTGAATGTGCTTCATATCATTGGGAAATTCTGGACAGTTTCAGTTAGAAGGCATCTGTCTAAAACAGGAATGTAAACAGTGAATAAATGTGACTTTCAAACAAAGCTGGATGCAGTAAAGCTAGGCTTTGGTAAGACTTTGGTTTAGATTGTGTTCATGAATTCAGTGAACTGAGTTCTGATTATTTTGATGTCTGGGGTAAAAATAAAAGACAAAACCATGTCACAATAAGGAAGAAAGACACTTCTACTCTAAGCCTTCCTGCTATCACAGTTTATGAGTTGAGGTACTTTATAAGGCTTTATTATTTCATGAAACAATAAAGACATTACCAACAAGCATTACAAATATTTTAGACTAGTAATTGACAATCTTTCCTGTTACTCTGTCTTTTCATAGTCTGAAGTGGCACATTTAGGTGTAAAACCCAACCTCCTACATGTACATCCGCCCTTTGTCCAGTTGGATGTGCACGCAGTATAATTGCAAAGCTGTCTCCCTACATACCATTAACAATGCTCACCCATGCAGTGGGTGATCTGTTTAAGTAATTTCTCTTAAATAGTCAAAAATGTCTTCCTAAGCATGATACCAATGATACCTGACACAGTGCCAAACTGTCTAATGATCCTTTAGTTAGCTGCACCAGGACATGACTCTATGGGTCTGACTACAGGACGTCTACAGGATGAATTGGCATGAAACCTGGAACAGACACTCATGGTCCACCGAGGCTCAATTCTAGGAACATTGGTGAGCCCCTTTTTAGAAAATGGTGACTTAGGCAGTTTGATTTTTTTTTTGGTCCATAACTTCATGAGCACGCTCCAGATATTAATAACCAAATCCTTCTCAGCCTCAGCATTACTGATGATAATATATCACATCAACCATGCCATCATTAGCATGCCCTATAGCTGTGCAGAGGCCGACAAAATGAGATAAAGCTTTTTGCATTTTTTACATGACCAGGTGCCATGCTCAGGCAAGGCTTTGCATTATCTGGCCTGATACTTGTATGTATCTAACAATAACAAAGTAGTTTTGTTTTCTGGTATGTGGGTGTTTTTGCAGTGGCTGCTCCCATGGCTTCTTATTTCTCATTCTGGCTTCTGCATTTATCCCAAGCATCTTTGACCACATGAGTGTGTCTGATTTCAGGCTTGAAGAAATGAGACGTAGTTAGGACCATCCTCCTTCCACTGAGCTGAACAGTTTGGATGGGTTACCGCAGATTCCAGGTGCGTGTCACTTCTTCACACTGAGGATGGTCATCTGTAGACACTCCTCCTTCAGAGCCACAAGTTCTGTCTTGTAGCTGCTTGTCTTCTCTCCATCAGTGTACACACAAGGCTGCTTCTTTACCGACAGAGGTGTCTCCAAGGTTACTGAACCAGTGTTGAGCATGTCAGCATGTGACGGTGAGGAAGAGGCCCTCCTGTGGCAGGCTGCAGACAGTAAAGCTGAGAGGGCTTGGCTAACGTCATGCCTAGCCCCCTCATTAACAAAACAGTACAAAATGGGGTCAGCAACACAGTTGAGGCTGGTCAGTGCCAGGGATATGTGGTACGCTGCAAACAAGCTCTCCTCTGAGCTACAGTCACATGGCTTCCTTAGAAAAATTACACTCCTCACCAGGAGTAGGACGTGGTATGGTCCAAAGCAGACCAAAACGATCAGGATCAAACTCAATGCCAATCGCTGAATTTTAGCCTTTTCCTGCCGCTCCGTTGAGACATTGCAGCGCACTGCTGCTAGAATCCCATGGTAGGCAACCAGCATAGCTGTCCAGGGGACAAGGAAGCCCAAAAATGTCCTGTAGAGGTTCATTCCTGCCACCCAGGCCTCCATGGGATACTTCTCAAAGCAGAAGGTGTGGTTGAACCGATCCTTGAAGAGCTCATTGTGGAAAAGAGGAGCAGAATTGGCAACAATCTCAATGATCCACACCATGGTGCTGACTAGGACAGCTGTGGGAGGTTCAGGAGACCAGGAGGACCAGAGAGGAGAGAGAAATATTAGACTTTGCAGAAACCTTCCTTCTAGGATGAAAGCAAACAATAGAAACACTTCAACTACTGATTCATTGAGTGACGCCTAGGCACCCATTCATTTCAAACGTACAATACCATCTGTTTTGGACAAAAATGTTATTCAGAAAATATGGTACTTTATGAAGCAATATTTCAGTCCTTTCACCGTTATCCATATGAAGAGTTTCCCGTTTTCTAAAGTCTTCCCTCACATTGTGTTTGATGAAACGTTAGACTAGGGCCATGTTCGTAAACCAGGCTTAAGGCATGTATCATTATATTTTATTAAGAATAATGACTTTAGCAGACATCCTCATTTAATTGACATGGAAGTGGTCTTATCTCTATGCAAACTGAATTTCCTGTTTTGTCAGATTTGGCAGATTTGAAGTCACACACCCTTAGGGCTTGGCAGTAGCACAGTCTGTGGAACTAAACATCATGTGCAATATCTGAGTCGTATAAAAACAGGATGAAATGCAACGTGTCATGCTACAGATTTTTAACTAGTAACTTGCATTTTTGGAAAGCTAGTGGCGTTTTTTTCTAAATTAATAAAGGTTTTGTTTTAGTTCCATCAGAGGTGTTTGTTGTCACCAGTAACCCAGCATACCTGTTTTGATTTGTCGAACCTTGGTGAAGCGCAGAGGGTACGCCACAGCCAGGAACCTGTCTAGTGATATACAGCAGAGGAAGGCGATGCTGATGTAAATATTAGTGTAGAAGATGAAGCCGAACAGCTTGCAGCTCTCTTGACCATGGATCCAGTCATCGTGCTGCAGGAAGTAGTCAATCCATAGAGGAAGAGTGGTGATATAGAGGAGGTCAGCTACAGACAGGTTCATCAGGTAGATCCCGAGCTCGTTACGCTGGCGTACCTGAAGGGGTAAATGAGGGGGTTGGGAGGATGGAAGAGAGAAAGACACATGTTGGATGGAGAGAGAAGTGTGCAATATATTAAAACAGTTAGTGTAAAGACAATGATGCAAACAGTGGCTGTATTTCCTTTATGTAAACTTTTACAATGGGACAGAAAGTAAAATTCTAATGTTGTGTGTATTTCCTTCAGCTCCATTCCCTTCCTGGATGTCAAAACATGAACCATATACAAAGGCATTGAAGGATTGATCAGCTTTACTCAGCAATTTGAACTATTTTTCTTTAACATCCACACACAGGCCTACAAATAATAAGTGATCAGACGCTCTAAGACTTATGACCACTGTGTGGCTTCCATCAAGTCTTTCTAATGATTCGTTAGCACTTAAAACATTAAACTGTTAGGTTAGAGTTGTGTTTTCTATGCAGTATTAGCATTGCAGTATAATGCTAATATTTAGACAGAGCCTCCCTGGTGATTAAACACCACACCAAGAACATTCATGTTTTGGATACAGTTCAGGTGTTGTTATTACTGGGGCTCTAAGCAACACAATTCATGCTACCAAGCACCAAATGGTGCCTGGTAACTACAATAACCATGATGCACCTATGTCACAGTGCACCTGTTCTCTGAGTCGGGAAGTTGAATGTAGAAAATTTAAAATGTGAGCTTGATGCTGAGAGGAATCTCAAACAATAATCTGATGTTGATATGGCACTCATTTTAATGATGCTGTGCTTGAAAAAATATAATTTAGTGAACTTGCCTGAATGAAAAGCTAATAACAGTTCCTCCTCTTGCTGCCAAAGCAAACTGAGTCTGTGGGAATGTTTGATGCTGTATGGGAAAATATCCCCAGCACTCTGTTGACTGTATGGAGCAGCCAGTGATAGAAAGTGTAATAGATGACCCACCGTTTACAGTGAAAACATGATTATGTTCCTATAATGTTTCTTTGCTACATCACTGACGCTGTAATAAACTGCAAGAAAACAAAATGTGTCTGATTGAGTAACCAGTCTGCACACTGAAGCTGTTTACTGACCATAAACTGCTTCATGTTAACCTGAAAGTACAGGTTCATTCAGCTCAGTACAAGTGCATTGTAGTGACTGACTACTGAAGGAAACTACTGAAGATATTATTTTTTAATATTTATTTTTATGTCACTATTTATAATCCATGACAGTGCTGTTTTAATCTGCATCAGGACAGGTGTATCTTCCAGTGTCAATGCGACTTTTTGCATGTTTTTGGACCTGTAACATGCATCATACACCACCGGTGCATAAGTAGACAGTCTGCTGCCTTGTCAAACCTTTACATTTCTTTAGGTATAAATAAATACTTATACACACTATCTTAATCTGCTTACACAAATTCAAATTCAAAAGAAGTTTCCTCAGACCTTTGGCAGATACATTACTTATATTCTAAATAAAACTGACTAAGTTTGAAACCACTGGCGCAGGGTAATATGTTGGTGGCTAGCACTAGCAGCGAGGCAGTGTGTGTGCATGTGTGTGTGTGCATGTGTGTGTTTCCTCCTTACCTGCATGTAGGCAGCCCACAGGGCCATGCAGTTGGTGGGCAGCCCCAGAACAATGACTATGATGTAGAGTGTGGGCTGGAAGAACTGGTCTACCTTACTGTCCACATTACAGAATGAGATGTTGCACATTGTCCAGCTGTAGAACACTCTGAGAGTGTGTGTGTGCGTGTGTGTGATGCTGGACGTTCAGCTGGACGGGCACATGGCATTGTGCTCTGCTACCACATGGTTGTCCAACATGGAGTAACGGAAGAAAACAGGACTGTCATTCATGGGGCATTTCATGGTTCCTGTTTCTTATAACGCCTTGTTCTTCCCTCGCAGGGTCCTTGGCATGGCATAATCCTCTTGTGACCGTCAAAACCAGCTTCTGTGTTTCTCAGTATGAAGAGAAAGGAGAGGAAAGGATGGAGTGAGGGATAAAATGTGGTGAAGTGAAAGCTGCCTTATCGACAATGCACCAGGCCTCCTGCGCCTGAACAGGACCTCATTAATCTTTTAGAGATTAGAGGTGTGCCAGGTCTCCTGTGAGGGAGAGGCTGACCGTTTGTGTGTGTGGGGAGGTGTATCAAGGTCCTGATGGCACACAAAAATCCTTGGGGATTCTCGCACTAAAACACAGGCATGACTTTCCAAAGCCTCAGCACTTTAGAGCAGACAGGCCGTTCTTTCACTCTGAACTCCTGAACATCTGCAAGAGAGAGAGAGAGACAGAGACAGCAATGCCTTGTAATCAAAAGTTGTCAAAAAAATTCTGTGTTGGTTGCTTCAGTGGAATATTTGTTGCAATTATGTTCAATATCTCTATCATTTTTTAGAATTTAAACAGAAGCATAAATAAGACAAATAAAACATAAGGGTATCCATCCATCCATCTACACCTGTTTATTCCTATTTAGGATCACATTAATCTGCTGGAGTCTATCCAAGCTCTCACTTGGTGAAAGGCACCCTGAACAGGTCACCAAATAAGGGGTATCTCAAAATAGTAAAAAATGAATAAAAAGGAAAAATGCAATAAATAAGAGGCAATCATAGCTGTGTCGTCTATGCAGGTATTTAAAACTTTCATTTCTTGTTTACTATTTTCTGCATGAGCTGGTTCCAGCTTCTTATTAAGCTCAGTGACTCAAGACCTTTCCAATAAAACACAACATTGCAGAGATGTTCTGCTGATTATTTTATAAACATTTCTCTGACATATTTGATATCACTAGAGAATACAATTTACAATAATAATCTCTGGTTTGACCAAACATGAGTTTGTAATGTCTGGGGTTAAAACTTAAACTAAACATAATGCTCTGTGGATAATTTACATTTTCCACTGTTCATATCACTCAGGAATTCAAAAATAGAAACGGAAGATCCATTAGGACTGCTGTTTATCCTCTCTCCATTTTTCCTTCATAGTTGATCATAGCTCTCTCCTCTGTCTCGCTCTCTGCAGCCTAAAACCAAGACTCAGGCCTTTGGTTTTTTGCCACTTGCTTTGGTGATTTGAAGTGAAGGGAACCGTTCCCTCAATGAAAGCACATTCTCAAGACATATGGCCAAACCCCTTTCCTGTGATATATACGCTCCACCTGACATGTAAAAGAATATGTACAAGAAAAAAAAAGCTTGATAAATGGTTTGGTTTACCATTGAAACTGAAGAAAGAGGAACCGACCGTGCAATGAGTACAGTGCTGCAGCAAGAATTTATCTGGGTGACATTTGTACAGAGGTGGAGTGGTGTGATAACACAGAACATGCTGACACGCCATAGTGGCACAGAAGGACCTTCCACAGCATTTAAACAGAAAAAAACTCGACCTATGCTATGTATAATGTAGGCCTTCATATAAACATAATCTGAAGATAAACGTACAGCAAAGAGAGAGCAGGATGTGAGCTTAGTTTCAGTTTGACTGCTTGACTTCTCACTCTGAGGTCACCTTCTGTTTATCCTTCTCAGACCACCCTGATACTTTTGCATATGAGTCCAGATACAGTTTCACATCACTGAAACAGCTACGTTCTTAAGCACTAGGAACTGGGAGAGTTTATGCATTTCTTTCATTCCTCTTCGATCAACAGATTTCAGAATTAACTGTGAAGATTTTGCCTACCTGAGTGGAATTTGCAGATTTACACATTTCAGCAAAATGTTTATTACAACAGATATGAATTAAGAAAAAACAGTCATCAGTCCTGCTAGTAAATCTGAGGGGGATGCACAAAAATAGTTCATGCAGAACCCAAAATGGAAAGGGTTTGGGGAGCATGAATGTGCAAACTTTTGCTTTTGCATCTGTCTGTTTCCAAAGAAAACAAATCAGGCACTCTTGAGTCAGTTTTCACTTACTGGTAAAGTGAAGAGGCCTCTGAGTTGTCTGTCAACACACAACAAAGCAGTCTAAAGATATGTGAAGGAAACAGCTTCAGCCTGTGACTATGTGACAGTCACGTGTGGAACAGTGACTTTGGACTGAGCTGATCCAGTGCCACAGTCATTACACTGTACACAAACACACACACACACACACACACAAGGGCTAAGTGAGGTCTTTACTACTGTGACCTTGTCAAATAAAGCCTTGTTGGGGGAAACAATTGTGTTGATAAGCTGAACCACAACTGTGTCATTACTTTGTTGTAATCTGTCATCACATCATAGTCCAGACATATGCGCCTGGCAGAGGTTTGATGGTTATTTTTCAGTATAAAAAAGGTCTCACTTTGGAGACTTAAGCTACTACCATCAGCCAATGCCAAAAAATGCTCGTTTGTGCTTTAACTATATCCACGGTCTTACAGTACGTAGGATTTGTTAGAATTCAGAACTAGTGAAGAGGTGGCAAGTGTCTCAGATGGATTGGTAGCAAGACTAAAAGGGGTTTTTGTTTTTAGTGTTTTAGGCCACAAACTTCTCTCAGGTATTTAAATTATTTGAGCTTTGAGTGTGATGATTATTCCATAACAGAGAACCTCAGTCTTGCTTATTGGAGTCTAAAGCTTCAATAAGCATAAAATAAAAGCAATTTAACCAACTGATATTTCACTTTGTTTGTGTAGCATGTATGACAATAAAGACAAAACAAAAAAATATATTTTCATTTGCATCTATCACTCCCTGCCCAAACTGTATTAACCAGTGCAACTACAGTTAAAATGTTATAAGCACTCACAGCAAAATATAGCAAACATATTTGCTTTCAGCTGTAAAGTATCTCTAATTTAGTTTTTGTTCACAATTTGAGTAGACTCAACACATAAAACAGATGGAAATACAATATCAGTACCTTTAAATTGTAGTATGGTAATTGAGTAAATAAATTAAAAACATACAAGTCAAGTTGGAAAGTAAATTACGTTCCAACTCGACTTTTAATGAGAGCACCTTCATGAGAACGAACATTTACTTTAAAGACATTTCAGGAGCTAGTTGTAGTTTGAGGTTGTTGTCACATTGTTCACAACCAAACACCCGTTCACGTAAAAAAAAAAAAAACAGCAGTAATATGTGGCAATAATAAAACTGCTACCAATGAATCTTCTCACAGTGTGTGTGGAGAGCTGACTCTGTGCTCGCATCCAACTATGGGCCCTTTGTGATTGAAGCTCATGTGAGATAAAGACAGTTCAGTATAAAAACACTCTCCAGCAGCCACAGAGGAGGAATTGGGCTAATGTGTCTTGCTCAAGGGTATGTTGTCAGTCGTTATTTACCTGAGCAATATGACTAACACAGAGTGACATGGTTTTTTTTACTAGCGTGTAGCAAACATCATTTCTGTTATCTTTGTTCACTCCATCAAATACATGGCAACACATGCCACTCTGTGTGTTGTTATGGGCGGTGTACATATCTTTACTGCGTGCGTGTGTGACTTCCTGACAGTTGTCTTTGTGCTGTCAGGTCAATAAGCAACACCTGACAGGCAGTCAAACATTTAGCCTGCATGTGGTATCATGCTGTAACACACACCTGCAGTGTTTTGCTGTACACAAATCTCTTTTCTTGAACTAAAGAGCCCTTTTGCATGAAATTAATACATAAAAATATTGTTTTTACTGTTTTCAAACATCTGTACCACTATAGAGCTGAACTTTTACAAGCAGGTCTCTGTTTTGTTAATAATCTGTGTAGGTGACATGATTCATATCCAACAAATGACCCTATTCACTGACTGGAAGTTGGGGACTGTAATATACCAGCAAAGAAAGTGTAAACAAACACAGCACCAAAGAATACTGGTAGAGAACAAGCGTGAACATAAACAAACTATTTGAGGATGAAAATATGTTCAACACCATGTTAGACCTTAAAGATACATAAGTCAAAAAATGACTCCACTTTCATTACTTCGCTATAGGCAACCTGTGAGCTTTTAACATACTGTCAAGCTAATACAAGCAGTCAGATAATATATCTACTACCCGTCAAAAGGTTGGATACAAGGTTGGATTGAACTGAAAAAAAAAAAAAAAAAAAAAAAGTTGTGGCCTAATGACTAGGGAGTTGGACTTGCAACCTAAAAATTGCAGGTTCAAGTCTCAGGTCTGGCAGGAATTGTCGGTGGCACAGAATGAATAACCACTGCCCTGCCCACCTTCAATACCATGACTGAGGTGAGACCCCTTGAGCAAGGTACTGGTCCTGCAGCAATGGCTGCCCTCTGCTCTGTGTGTGTGTGTGTGTGTGTGTGTGTGTGTGTGCACTTGGGTGGGTTAAATGCAAATTCCGAGTATGGGTCACCATACTTAGCCACATAAGTTACTTTCGCTTTCACTTAACCTGTTAGAACTGTATTAATTTATTATAGCATATCTGTCATTTAAAGAACTATGACAATGATTATTTACTACAGTGTTACATTGAGAATTAAGGGAAATGTGAAATACTGGCATCTGTTCTTGATGCTGTTCCTTTATTTCACTTCTTTCATCAGTCCTACATGTATTATTTGCCAAGACATCCTGTATTTGTATGGAAAAATATGTCAAAATCTTCTTTCCTTTCGGCTGCTCCCTTCAGGGGTCGCCACAGCGAATCATCTGCCTCCATTTAACCCTATCCTCTGTATCCTCCTCACCCACACCAACTATCCTCATGTCCTCCTTCACTACATCCAAGAACCTCCTCTTTGGTCTTCCTCTAGGTCTCCTTCCTGGCAGCTATAACCTCAGCATCCTTTTACCAATGTATTCACTGTCCCTCCTCTGAACATGTCCAAACCATCTCAATCTGGCTTCCCTGGCTTTTTCTCCAAAACATCTAACATGGCCTGTCCCTCTGATGTCCTCATTCCTGATCCTATCCATCCTCGTCACTCCCAGAGAGAACCTCAACATCTTCAGCTCTGTTACCTCCAGCTCTGCCTCCTGTCTTTTTCTCAGTGCCACTGTCTCTAAACCAGACAACATTGCTGGTCTCACCACTGTCTTGTCCACCTTTCCTTTCATTCTTGCTGACACTCTTTTGTCACACATCACACCTGACACTTTCCTCCACCCGTTCCAACCTGCTTGCACACGTCTCTTCACTTCTTTTCCACACTCTCTGTTGCTCTGGACTGTTGACCCTAGGTACTTAAAATACTCCACCTTCTTCACCTCTACTCCCTGTAACCTCACCGTTCTACTTGAGTCCCTCTCATTTTACTGTTTTACTGCGGCTAACCCTCATTCCTCTCCTTTCCAGAGCAAACCTCCACCTCTCTAGGTTTTCTTCCACCTGCTCCCTGCTCTCACTACAGATGACAGCGTCATCTGCAAACATCATGGTCCACGGAGATTCCTGTCTAACCTCATCTGTCAGCCTGTCCATCACCACAGCAAACAAGAAGGGGCTCAAAGACGATCCTTGGTGCAGTCCCACCTCCACCTTGAACTCCTCTGTTACCCCTACAGCACACCTCACCACTGTCTTACAGCTCTCATACATGTCCTGCACCACTCGAACATACTTCTCTGCCACTCCAGACTTCCTCATACAAAACCACAGCTCCTCTCTCGGCACCTTGTCATACGCTTTTTCCAAATCTACAAAGACCCAATGCAGCTCCTTCTAGTCTTCTCTGTACTTCTCCATCAGCATTCTCAAAGCAAATATTGCATCTGTGGTTCTCTTTCTTGGCATGAAACCATACTGCTGCTCACAAATGCTCACTTCTGACCTCAGCCTAGCCTCCACTACTCTTTTCCATAACTTCATTGTGTGACTCATCAGCTTTATTCCTCTGTAGTTTCCACAACTCTGCACATCTCCCTTGTTCTTAAAGATGGGCACCAGTACACTTCTCCGCCATTCCTCAGGCATCCTCTCACTCTCCAAGATCTTGTTAAGTAGCCCGGTCAAAAACTCTACTGCCACCTCTCCTAAACACTTCCATACCTCCACAGGTATGTTGTAAGGACCAACTGCCTTTCCACTCTTCATCCTTTTCAATGCCTTCCTCACTTCATCCTTACCGATCTTTGCTACGTCCTGCTCCACAACAGTCACCTCTTCTACTCTGTGCTCTCTAACATTTTTGTCATTCATCAACTCTTCAAAGTATTCCTTCCATTTTTCCATCACACTTGTGCCTCGCCAACCTGTACAAATCCACCTCTCCCTCCTTAGAGTCCAACCTATCATACAAATCCTCATACGGCCTTTGTTTGGCCTTTGACACCTCTATCTTCACTTTACACTGCATCTCCCTGTACTCCTGTCTGTTTTCTTCTGTCCTCTCAATGTCCCACTTCTTCTTAGCTAACGTTTTCCTCTTAACACACTCCTGGACTTCCTCATTCCACCACCAAGTCTCCTTATCTGCTTTCCTCTTTCCAGATGACACACCAAGTACCCTCCTACCTGTCTCCCTGATCACTTTAGCTGTAGCTGTCCAGTCATCTGTAAGAACCTCCTGACTGCCCAGAGCCTGTTTCAGCTCCTCCCTGAAAGCCACACAACACTCTTCCTTTTTCAACTTCCACCACTTGGTCCTCTGCTCTGCCCTTGTCCTCTTCATCTTCCTCACCACCAGAGTCATCCTACACACCACCATCCTATGCTGTCTGGCTACACTCTCCCCAACCACTACTTTGCTGTCACTGATCTCTTACAGGTTTGGAACGTCTGCACAAGATGTAATCAACTTGTGTGATCCTGCCTCCACTCTTATATGTCACCCTATGCTCCTCCCTTTTCTGGAAAAATGTGTTCACTACAGCCATTTCCATCCTTTTTGCGAAGTCTACCACCATCTGTCCTTCTGCATTCCTGTCCTGCATACCAAACTTATCCATCACTTCCTCATCACCTCTGTTTCCCTCACCAACATGTCTGTTGAAGCCTGCCCCAATCACCACTCTCTCACCACTAGGGATACCCTGGATCACCTCATCCATCTCCCTCCAGAATTTCTCCTTCTCTTCTAACTCACATCCTACCTGTGGGGCATAACCACTGACAACATTCAACATTCAACGGGTGCGGACCCAGAGGCCGCCCCGGACCTACAGCCAAAACAGAAGATTGTGATTTAAAACCTAACGGGGTGCTTCTATTTCCACCGGTGAAGCTTTTTTAGACTTTACGGTAGTGGAAACGCACAGACCAATTGCATGCGAGTTGAGCCATCTAGAGCCATCTAGAGGCAAGTTACACATGAAAAGACAGTACAAAGAAAAAGAGAGATAGCGATACATGTAGAAAACAAAGGGAGAGAAACTGTCGAGTGAGACGGAGAAAGAGAGAGAACTTAGTTAATGAGAGAACATTATACATATCTACAGCCATATATATATATATGTTCAGTTGTATGTTACATGACAATAAATATTGTCAGAAAGTTTTTGAATTGTACTGAATTCATTTGATTTGACAGTCAGGTATTGATTACATGCAGATGTTGATATGTGATATGTTGAAATACATATCACACTAACTAGTTAGACATTATGATCTTCCGGACCTTTGCTTCAAGAAATCTTCTCTAACTGGACCTCTTTAAATTTTAGTTGAATACCCCTGCTGTAGATCAACAGCACCAGTGGCGGGCGTTGTTAACCCGGGCCACGACCGATCCGGTATGGAAGTCATGCTTGTGATTCGCATGTTTGATTTGGCTTAAATTTTACGTCAGATGCCCTTCCTGACACAACCCTCTGCATTTACCCTGACTTGGGACCGACACATGAAGACACTGGATTGTGCCCCCCCTGCGGTTGCATTATGGAAAAATATGTCAAAATGGTTTATATAAAGTACGGTTCTGCAGGGATGTAATACAGGTTTTAGGTCATAGTTCACAGCTGGAGAAAGGTGTTAAAAATTAGAAATGGGTGTGTGTGGGTGTGTGTTTACAAGCACAATAGAGGTCTATATCAACCTGTTCTGTGCTGTCTGGTGCAACAAAGCATTGTCTGATCTGCTGCCAGAGGAAATTAGGTGAAGGCACATGCATACACACACTTTTTCTCTGTTTTACATACCACACATGTTTTCTGCCATATACAAACACACATGCAAGCACTGCACACAGCATGCTGTACAACATAATTCCTATCACACACACAACATGTCTCTCTCCATCCTTTACTTACAGTGTACCCTACACTCCCCCCATTGTTCAGACTTTTACCTTTCATGGTCTCCATCAATGGGGCTGAACTGTGAATGTCAAAACTCAGCCTGTGCAATAAAAAACTCCTACAGCAACAAGGAACAATGAACAATGGGACATGACACGAACCGTGAGCTGCTAAAGATGCTTAAAGGTTTTTCTTTTATACATCAGAGCAAAGTTAGTCTGGCTCATATGAGCATGTGAGGTAAAGTCAGCATTGCTGAATATGTGGTTTGATAAGACTGGGTTGAAGTCATGTGACTCAGCTTGTCTGTGTTGCTTTGGGTTCTTGTGGGTTAAGGCCACAGCAAAGTAAGATGTCAAAGAGGATAGGCAAAGATATAAATATACAAACCTCTGTGTTTTTCATCTTTTGGTAGTGACCAAATTTGTGTTTGCCCAACACTCCTGTTGACAGTCAAACAGTGGATGCAGGAAGCCAGTAACGCAGCACATCAGACACACCTCTCACACTTAACAAAACAACTCGGTCAGTTCCAGGATACATAAACGTACACACACACACAACAGCACCCTGACTGGCCTCATTCAAATCTCTGTGATGAAAACAATGTTAAATCTTCTGCAGGTACAGAGTATTACAGCCAGTTTCCTGCCTGTGAGGCGTGTTTAGATTTTTTGGACACATAAAGCACAGTCTGTAGTCACAGGGGACCTTAAAGGAATGCTACACTTATTAAAATGCAGCACATCTGTTTTTTCCACTACAAGTACCTACCTGCTGCTCTTACGAACAAATCAATTCAGGGATTTTTGGTATTTTCAAACTGGTGGTCAGGTGATTGATGTTATTCCTTCAGCCCTGTGACAGAGTCTCGTTAACCCGTGGTCGACTGTCAGACATCTCTGTCACACCAGAGACTCATCATGCCAATTTTTGATTTATTTTTTAGCCAAAACCAGAGAGAAAACATATCCTTTACTGTATTTTTGTGCTTAGTTTGTTTAGATGTGAATGCAAATGAACCAGACAGAAGTCACATGGAGTCACAACCAACCTGTGTTAATGGCATCTTGGGACCCTTTAGGTGCCAGATTGGAGTTTTTTGACAGTAGAAAACACACTGGACATCCCTGTGCTATTTTTATCTAGTTAGCGTGAAATGAACAGCTGTCATAAGCCTCGTTTCATCCAGCTTCTTCTTCCTTTCACTGTCTGTCAGAACCAAGACCATAGACAAGTACTTGAGTTATAGCCAAGTGATCTGTAGACAACAGCAGGCTCTTCAGAGAATGTATGTCACAAAGAGACACATGTTGACTCTTACTCCTCTGTAACCTGCTTATTGTTAACAGTAGTGCAGTACAGGAAGCTCATGTGTCTGTGGACTGAACTCTGGTGATTTCAACCAAATTTGGTGATATCCAACTTTTTTTCCAACTTCCTCTGTTAGCATGTCAGAAAGCTTTGCTAACAATGGTCCCCTTATATGAGTATTTATAAAGACCATAAATGGTTTTTGTGTACTAAGCCTATACGAGATGATTATGGGTCGTGTCCGAACCTTCTTGTGCACTATCACTTTAAAATGCTAGTATGGATCATATTTAATTCAGCAGAAGACTGACCAGAGTTTATAGAGCTCTCATCTGAATAGAGGTTTAACACTGACCACATTGCTCTAAACTGTGGCTGAATACATTTTGTATTTGTTTTATAATCCAAACTACTCCCTGCACCCCTAACTGTTTATTTTTCGTGTGGTTGGCCTCACTGAAAAAAGCAAGTCTCACTATTGCAGTGCTCACTTTTTATTCAAATGGTGACGTAGTATAAGTGACCACAGATGGTCAGATATCTGGTTTGGATGCGGAGTTAATGCAATTTAATTTAAACAGCACTAAATAAGCCACTTTTATACTCTTATGCTGAGTAATTATGCATTAATTCATAGTGGATTTTTAGCTTAGAGTTCATCAGATTTAAACAAAATCTACTTCCTGAATGAAATGAATTAAGGAGGTCACAATGACAAGTAAACATACAATATACAGCAGGGACCCAGATTCTTCTACATTCCCACTAATGTTGGGATGTGGTTTTTTAGACAGTCGTGCCAACCAAGCTCACAGATGTATGTGAGTGTGGCCCATTTTCTTTGGTAACATGAGAGATGCTCTGTTTGAATGAAAGTTGAAGCCATTAAAGTTTTATGACGTTAATGTGATTCTTTACATTTAACACAATGTGTTAATTTTCCTGTTTTACAATCACCTTGTATTTGTACAATTGTACAAACTGTGACTAGCACAGAAGTCCAACAATAGAACACCACTCGGGTTCAGATCGGGGAGGCCATTTTCTTATAAAATTGCCATTTCCAATCAAATTTTTCGGTTTCCTCTCTTTGGTTTGTTGTTTAATTATGGTCTTTTGTAATTTCCTGCTTTCCTTGATATTTCCATAGCAGAACGTTTACTCAGCAAAGTCAGGCACCTTTTATGATAATATATCATGGGTCAAGCTTGCTTTTATTGTTTCTTTAAGGCAAACATAGTCATGCATTAAAACAATATGTATATTTCTACTGATATAGCCACATTTTATTATGAACAAGGAAACTAGGGTCTTGAAAATATGAGTATGAGTGGGAAAAATCTGCAGTATTTTTTGTTTTACACATGAAAATAATGCAAATATGCATCACACAGTAAAATGTATACGCTGTTTTGGAACCTCTTTATTTAAATAATTAAATGGTATGTTGTTAATAGTCAGCTTACCCTGGCAGTTCCTTCACAGGAACCAGTTTAAACTTTGCCTATGTCTACAATGGTCCCTGAGAAGGCAGAAAAGCTAAACAGCTTTTAAAGCTGTTATTTTAGCAGATATTCTTAATGCTCAGAGAGGAGGGTGATTTCATCAACTCCTCTGGAGACCTAAACTGGCAACGCTCCATTCACAAGCATATTTGCCCTGTACCCAGCTGGCTTTTTTTTTTCTTTTTTTTTTTTGAAAGCATAAAATAACAGAATCTACTACAGGAACTTTTAAGGTGGATCCTGAAGGACTGGGCAGAACTGAAGGAAATTAGTAGAATATTTCATACAGGAACAAGGACCACGATGCAAGACTGCTCCCAAAGCATCACATTTCCACCCTACACAGAAACCTTTAGTGAGACAATGACAGCAGTGGTAACTGATATCTCAGGGAAGAACAAGGGGTTTCCAATGTCCACATCTCCATCGTCACACGAGACAGACATACAAACAAGAGTTTTTAAAAAAGCTCTGCTACAGTCAAACACTGTAATTCCAGGCTGGGGGTGTCGACTGATTATGTTCACCTGTTCGCCTTATTGAGTCTTAATTGCTATGAACCACTGAGGAAAATTCACATCTGGATTACAACATGCATCGAACTCTTTTTCCATAGAACTGCCTTATTTAGAAGCATAGACTTACAAAGAAGAGTCTCACCCTTGTGTGCCATTGGCTCAGTCAATATATTGAAGGAAGCATCTCAAAGGAAATTGCAGGTTTGTAACATTTTAACCTAATCATGTGTATAAAGGGATCACTGACTTGTGATCGTTATTTTGGTAGGTAACAAAACACTGTTTAGTCAATGTTTTCAAGCATATAAAAACAGCAAATATATCAGACTGTCTGTGGCCATTTGCCAAAATACATCAACAGAAACAGAAGAATCATTCTTCAGTAAGACTTTTTAGGAAGCACTGACTGGGAATAGTTGATGGCTTTTTAAATACACATTTGAACAGAATCAGGATCATTTCCAGGCTGCATTGAGCAGAAACTGATCATTTTTCCTCAGCAATGCCTGACAGAGTTTTTATATCTCACCATTTCTTTATGTACAGAGGCCACAGAGTGATTAATATGACTGAAGATGGACTTGCACCACATACAAATATAGACTGGAGCAGTCGAAAGAGCAACTACAACTGCACAGTGGTGGTATGAAGAAGAAAATGTGTTTTTCTGTTCTTCATAGTCCACAGATTTGTCAGCAGTAAACAAGAGGGACAGTTTGGATAACAGAGGAGAGGGGTGGATGTGGATGTTTGCTTCAGCAGCCCTGCACTGACAGACGATGCATCCACCTCCACAGTTCTCACTAAAAGCATGGAGCATTTGAAATATATATAGATTCCCCTCAGTGCTTGTTTTCTGTTTTATCCTGACTCATCTAGGCTGATAATCAATTTAACAACATGTACTGTATATGAAAAATGATTTATTTTCCTGACTACTGTATTTAAACAGCATTTATTGGGGCAGCAGGTCGTTTCACCTGTGTAGGTCAGCCTTTGATGTGAATTGATCTGTTTATGCTCAGAACGCTTGGTGAAGTCTCAAAAATAGCACTGAATTTACTGTTTTGGTGTGTGGACAGAGCACAAACATTTGAAGTCTACACTGAAGGATTTTCAGCTGCAGAACCCATGGAAAGACAAAGCAACTTCAAATGCAGTTATGTTCTACTTTCCACCAGTAAGTGCAGTATCTTTTTAGACTTTGTCTTCTGATGTCTTACACATGTAACTGCATTGATTTTGTACTGGGTTGCCTAAGCAAAATGTCTGAATTCACAGCAGTACTGTGACTGAACACCTCCAATGTAGACACTGCTGGGGAACTGCTGCAGCTGCTGCGTCCATATCTACTGTATATTTGATAGAATAAAAACTGGATGCTTCACTGATCATGAAAGTCTGGCCAGTGACATCTGAGCAGTATCTGTTACCAATAACTAGTGTTGCTCAGAGTTTTAGCTGCTGCTATTTTTACCTGAGTAAATAATCAAAATTAAATAAAGAATGATTTATGTTAGGTTTCTGCCTACATCTAAATTTGTTTGCCCACTTCCTCTAGTGTATGTTTTCTCTATCTCTCACTGAAAAAGACGAGTGAGATTTAGCTTGAATGAAGACATGTGCTTTCTGAGTAAGTATTGCTCATGGTTTGCATCTTAAAGGCTCCTAAACTCTGGTGTTAAACACTGTGATGACAGTGATAAGATCTGTAAGGGTGTTTGCTATCCACCAGCACCACTCTACTGTTGTGAATATACAGCAAACTAATGTGAATGAACTGCCTAAGATGGCTTTTCATGCATGGTTCTATCCAAACTCACACGCTGCATAAGGGCTTGTTCAGTGTGCCCACTATTCTAACTGTTTAAGAATAAAGTCAGCTTTGGGAACCAGGATATTTCTTTAGAAATGTCTTATCTGTACACAAGTGCAGGACAGGAAAACGGTTGCTGATGAACAAGCAGCTTCACCAGCTAAAAAGCCCTGCCATCCTCTGTGCATCCTCATGGAAACAAGGTCTGCACATATCAAACATACATCCTCCATCTAACCCAGTAACCATTATTTGCACACAGTCAGCTCCTCGGTGGACCTTCGTGATGGCGCCAGACTTGTTTGTAATAAGATCTGTGCAACAACTACGAAGCAAATGCCAACAGAACAAAGCTGCAGTAGCTGTGGTTTATGGGAAATATCCGCATTGTTAACTACATGTTTTTTAACAGCCTGTTCAATGATGGCACACCTATAATGCAGCTCTGGTATCTTTCTTTGTGTCACACAAGGTTTTCACTTTTAATGACAACCTTAAATGAACTGTTTTACAACAGACTTTCCCACGTGTCTGTGGCCAATACAGGAATAAAGCCTGATGAGATTAGGTAGTCTAAAGCAACATTACTTATTCCTTCTTTTACCAAAACATGATTTGGTCACGACTACCTAGCTCCTGTCTTCGAATTTTCTACACTATGTGCTGCATTTCGGGAAAGTAAAGGCCATAAACACTCATAATTCCCAACTTTGCCAGATAAGAAAGTTGGGCTGCACCTCTTGTCCTCATGGTCCCAAGAATGAGACAGGCATCCCAGAGGGACCTGACAGTCATAATGACTTGTAAACAGGACAGAGGACAGCTCGGTGTCAGCTCCCATAAGTGTGGTGGGAAAAGCCCCGGCGTCATTCAGCTAAATCCTGCAACAGTAAACACAGAAGGAGCAGAGAAAGGATAGTTTGTTGGGAGACTGACTTATCATCTCCAAAGAGCACACTGAGTGAATGGGTCAGGCTGAGTATTTGCCCAGTGGCGTTGTGTGTGACTGTGTCTGGTGAGCTCTGGTAAGGACCAATTTTAGACCCTTCAGAGAAATGAGGTTTTCTTGACGTAAAGAAATTTGATCCAGTGGTACTATACTTGGTCACTTTAGAAAGCCTCTAAATCTGTATTTTACAACTTTTATAACCTTTAAAACCACAGTCTGCAGTCTATAGTTTTAGGATGAAAGTTTTAAGGGAATCTGTAGAAAATATGGACAATATAAAAAATATGAAGCAGTAAGGGTACCTTGCTGATGGAAAATGGGGGAGTTTCTGGGTCCCTGTTACAGTCAACAAACTAGTGACTGTCATCCCATAGTTTTACCATAGTGCTCACACAGCACTTTGTTAAAAATTGCACTTTTTATACAACAAAGATCAGCTACAACTGCTCTTCCAAACACTGGTAGAGTTAGCACATACTACCAAACTCCAGTTACTTTACACCAGTTGTGGCGCTTCAGAAATGCACCTTGTGGTAGGATCCAGGCTAAATGCTAACACCACTAGACCCATTTGTGTTCCAGTGACATTACTACAGATGCTCTGGAGGCGTTGTCTGAAGGGGAGAGTGCAGTTATTTAAAGTTCCTGCTCATTTAAAGATGTTATTTTTGTGGTCAGACCAAACCAGTTACATGACTATTACATGACTCAGTCTGGGTGGTGCACTTACAAACAGAAAGTCATCAATATAAATCAGGTGTTAAAAAACAAATAGAGTTTTTAAAAAAAAAAACAAAAAAAACAATCAAGCCTGGACTGCTAAAAGTGTTTCCTGAAAAGGAAGTAAATGTATCTTAGTTTATGTCAGTTGATAAAACATAGTAATAGAAGAGCCACATTTAACTCACTACCACGAAATTGCATCCTGTGGCCTCTCGGTCTAAATAACATTTCGTGCATCACACAGCTGCTACAGTGAGTTTGTGCTTCACAAGTCCTCGCCTTGGGCCTGAGAGCGAGATGTTCCTGATAGTTACTGCATTGGCCTGTTTAGTTTGCTAGTGTAAACACAACATGTCATGAGCTCAAACAAATCTGCTGTGTCACATGAATGCGGTCCAGCAGATGTAACACCAGCACTAATGTTACACAAATGACCAGGTGGTGCAGGACTGCCTAGGCGTAGGGTCACTGATGCTATCACGGCTGCAGTCCAAAACCAGCGGTAAAACAGCTCACAAATCCGATTTAGTCCTATCAGACTTCTAATGAAATTATACCACTTCCACTAATGCTCTAAACACTACAATACAACCACTATTGTGTCCTTCCTGCCTTCCTCACCTCTCAGAGAATATGTACAGAGAGAAGTCTGTCCAGCTGTATTTTACCATTGTAGTTCTTCACAGCTGCACCACAGTGACCCTTTTTTCCATGGTCCCTTAGCCTTCAAATAGCCTGAATTCTGCCTTGGTGACACATTTCAGATAGCTGTAAAGATTTTTATTAAAAACTAAATCACAAGTTCATTTAAATAATTAAGACAAATGACAAATAGCACTGTCCCATCACAGCATCACAGAAATTTCTGGGTTCAAACCCCAGTCAACCCAGGGTCTTTCTGTTTGGAGTTTGCATATTCTCCCCATGTCTACATGGGTTTTGGGTACTTGGACGTCCTCCAACAGTCCAAAGACTGGCAGGTATGGGTTTAGTGACATTAAATTGCCCGTAGGTGTGAATGTAAGTGTGTTTTTGTCCATCTCTATGTGTCAGCCCTGTGACAGACTGGTGACTGTGCAGAGTCTACCCCGCCTCTCGATGACCCTTTGCATGATAAGTAGTACAGACATGGATTGAATGGATAATGGTGATTGGGTGGACAGACAATGGGTAAATCAACTATAATTAAAAGACTGACTGTGTAGTACTGTGTACTATGATTTTAGCTAAACAGAACCATTACAGGGATAAACAGAAGACAAAGTCCAACTCATACTAGACTAACTAATCAAAATCTGAGAAAATCCACAACAAGTAAGTACATATCAAAAGCAGCTGCTGGTGGGTATGGCTGAAACACTATACGTGGCAAAGCACACAAAGCAATCTGGCAAAAGATTGTGAAATGCATGTCAGCATACATACTCTGACGGAGGAGAAAACAGGTGTGTAGGTCAGCAGAGTAGGCTGGACATGGAAAAGCAGAAAATACCAGAAGCATAAAGGCATGAGCTTATCTGTGATAATAAAAGGGCCAAAGAAGCAACTGTGAGAACAGGCCTACTGCTAACATCACAATATAGCTTTTCCACAGCAGTTGATTCATAGCAGGAACAGTAGTGGTGTAAATAATATTAATAATGGCTGTGGGTGTTCAGTAAGCCATACAGTGTCAGCAAAACAAAACAAAGTGTGTTTAAGTCAAAATGGTAAAAGGAGCTGTTACTACAGGACATGCAGTGTTGTGGCACAAAGTACTAGGAGGCAAATCTCAGGTTATAGGATGGCAAGTTTAATAGGCCAAACAGCAGAGTCACAGCAGAGTATATGATCTGCACAATGGGTCAATAACGACTGACCCCAAACACAGAAAATGATCAACTTTTATATCCATTCAGCAGCATTAATTTACACATCAGTCACTCACACGTAAATCATGCTGGCCCAGGGGCATGCGTAATATGATTAGCGTGTCTAGCGTGTTTATTAGTGAACACACCATGTCTACACAGAAGGTGTAGCATGAGCAGCATGTTAGCAGAGCAACAGCAGCACCGGTCCTTCATTTTAGTTATTTTACTTCATGTAGTTAGGAATTTCCTCTGTGATTAATAAAATTTCATCTTATCTTATCTTAGTCTGCACAGGAGGCATTAAGGCAAAGTACATGAGTGTAGGTCACATGCATTTTAGAAGCATTCAGAGCTGGGTACACAGGAATTCCTATACATGTGAAGTGATAAAAGACATGTTACGCAGCCTATGTACAGAGGTGGATTAATTAAAGTAGGACCATTAGACATCTATCAGACGTATGACTACAAAAAATGGCTGAAATGCCTTCAGTGCCCAAACATCATCATGCTAATTAAACTCATGGTTATATCGCAGAATAGCAGGGTCAAAAGAAACTTATATTCATTCTACACAGATGAGAGTGTTTTCTGAAGGCGTTTGGAGGCTTCAGTTTGCACTGGCAATGAGAAAGTAAAGATTAAGAGATTCAGAGATGCTTCAGTAACACCACTGTAATTCTAAAAGTGAGTTTCAACTTATTCCACAGTTTAGTAACCATACAGTGTGCTGATGGTATTATTTACTAAATCTTCAATGATACATTTAGCACCTTGTTTAAATCTTATGTTCAGGAAGTGCTGACAGACAGTTGTCACCAGCAGTGTAGCTGCCGCCCAGGGTCAGAGCTATTACAACAATCCATCAAAGGCTTAATTCTTTTACAGGTGAGTCACAACAGACAGTGACTTCAGATTAGATTACAGTGAAGATGACTAGGTATCTGTGCACCAAACTACCAGACTGTGTTATTAGAAAGGCTCAGTGCAGCACGGTAGTCAGTATTTGTAATATCTGTGGGGTAAAATGCACTGCTATAGCATCAGAGTGTGAGTCAGTTCTCTGCTACACTCAGACCAAGAGCATTTCTGTCAAAAGTTTAGCAGGAAATTGCTTCATACGACTGTGTCATGTGGAGGTGCAGTGGTCGCAGCAGTGAGTGGAACATGTCACATCATTTGAGGTTTGTGTGTGTGAATACTGTTATCTGTTTTCATTTGTTTGTTTGCACTTTGATGTATCAGACGTGCAAAACTGTCACAGCTTTATTGGCCAAGTATGCTTAGGAATACAAAGATATTGCGGTCTGTACCATACCTGGGCACATTTGAACCCCAAAGAAAAGTTTGTTTGACTAGTATGAGTGCTTCATGTCATGTCCAGGCACGTAGTGTACAGTGTGATCTCTAACACCAACACTGTGTGCTGTGCCAGAGCACGTCACTTCAGCTGTATCTTGGTGGGGTGAGCATGCTCTGGCCCAGATCGTTTCAAATGCAGTGTAAGTGCAGGCCGATGGGGCAGTGGACAAGGCGAGTAGTGGTGCTTGGGTATGGTAAAAGGAAATGTGCTTAGTGTTAGTACATTCTTAGTTTTTTCTGTGTCTTTTTTCAAGTGTTCAGATCCATCAAATCCTTGTAGCTGCATGCTTCTTGTATCAGTAGCTAATGTAAGACACTCATGTTACTGTTGTTTTGGTATAGTTAAAGTAACATGATGAGTCATTTGTTTGGTCTGAGGCTGTTAAACCAATGTTAACATAGGTTTAATCATGTTGAAGTGAGTGACTCTGTAACTTAAAGTCTTTTTAATTACAGGTCAGTTATGTTAACTGGTTGGGTCAAGTCTGGATTTCATTTTAGAGGTAACTGCAGGTGATAAATCAGAACCAATATGGAGCTCTGCAGGAGCAGTGTGGATGTGTGTGTGCTGTTTGGTCCTGTGCAAGACTTAGGTCTGGATGTGCAAAGTACTGCACTTTTGGAAGTAATAATATGCAAGAAACTAGAAAAGAAAGTCTCTTGATGTTAGTATTAGTTTTTCACAACAGGTCACAAATGAGAATTATGACTCAGTAAGCAAATACACTACAAAATCGGTGAAAGTAGTGATCAGGACAGGATTTCTCGCTGTTATGGCTCAGCCTAAACATCATATCTGTCACCGAAATGCATGTTAGACAGGATGATGGCAGAGAACAACGAGACAGAGCGACCACATGATAACAGCTTCCACCCGACATCAGCAGCTGAGCTGAGTCATGAGACTAAAGCCAAAGGACCCACGCTGTCTCCCTGTGGCTGGGACACAAACAGAGAGGGGAAAGACACTAATTTGTTATTGATTAATTAAACTAATCTACCTGAGGCTACCTGTCTACCTAATCTGAAGAAGTTAGCACACAAAGTGCAGGCATAATGATGGTAAACCACGGAAGGAAAATGGGCAAGAAAAGACATAGAAAGTAAACAAAAAGTAGACATACAAAGAAACACTGATGGCAGAAATAAGAAACAAAGCAAGATGGAGAAAGGAAGAGCAGCACACTGACACTGCTGAAAGCTGAGACACAAAACATTTCCCAGAATTGACAGCAGATTAAATCTAATTTGTCAGAGACATGGAGGGCTAGAGACAGACGAAGCGAGTGAAGCAGAGATGGATGTGCGATTATCCTGAGCCAAATGCTGACTTTATTTATACAGACCAAAATATGTTTTTTAATTTCTAAAATTCATATATATTATATATTCATATATTAATTAATTCATATTATACGTACAGACGTTCTGTGCGTAGTAGAGTCACAGATCTACTGTACTGTCCTGTTCAATTTCCAAAACTTTTCCATGAGCTTCCAGATTTATACCTTCCCTTGTTCACAGCCTAAAAATGTTCTTCCTTCCCGCTTTGGCACATAAATCACTCAAATATTTCAGGAATTTACAGTGCAGTGCCAAACTGGGTAACTTACCGCATACTTAGGATCACATTTTCAATACACAGCTGAGCTTCTTTTTCATGTGTCCCACTCCTGTTTCTATATCAGGCTCCAGGAAGCCTAAAGCTCCATCTGCATGTACAAGCCCTGTGCTGACCAGCAGCCTGTTTACAGTAACACAAAGCCACAAAATCAAACAAAAAGAGCCTGTCAGGTAATTGTATATTCATGAAAGGTGTACTGGATACAATAACAGGTTTGATCTTTTGTGTCACTGTTTGTTAAGAACTCAGCCAACAATTACTAGAAACCATCTAATTTACAAAAACATCTTTTCCCTTTCCTTCTTTCCTTTTTTAGCTCTTATAACGTCTTGTTTCTGAGGATGTCCATCCATCTTCTAAACTGCTTAGTCCAATTCAGGGTCACAGTGGTGGCTGGAGCTAATCCCAGCTGACACTGGGTGAGAGGCAGGGTACACCCTAGACCGAGAACTTTTCGTATAATGGCTACGGTAAGTGAATATACAGCTCTAAATCTACATAGATCTTGCAGGGATTCAGTATCATGATGTTTTGTCTTTGTTTATTCCCTCTTTATAATAAAGCTGCAAAAACTAGAGAACAAAAAAGCCTATGTTGCAACTAAAATTAACCAATCTTCAGAGTCACACACATTCATAATGGAAATAAAAAAGTTTGATTCTTAAAGTAGAGGATAGTGTGACTGACAGCAGCACACAAAGACTGACTGCTATTCAAATCTTCAAATCACAAAAGCAAAACTGACTCAGTCTGTCAAAATGATTTATTGGGAATATCCCTATTTTACTACTCACAGAGTTGCAGAGTTGATTCATGGCTTTCACATGCAAACACAGATATTCTTCTCCAATTCACACTAAAGTTAATGTCCAAACTTGTTTTCAGTGCAGCTGCTGTATATCAGCAGATCACAGTGTATATCAGCTCATCTGTGTCTGGTAGACTGCAAAAGTTAGTCTTCAGCATGGAGAAGGAAAAGAAATGAAGAAGGAGTGTGGTGGAAAAAAAAGAAGTGAGTTGAACTAAACAGTAAAACTAATCAGCAAAGACACCAGCAGCCTATGGCCTGAGGCAGGGAGACAAAGGGAAAGTCAAAGCTTGCAGATACTTAATCCTGGCTGTTCATTTCATGCTTGGGTAGCCATCTATGTTTTAAAGCTCTTGTAGGTTCGACCTGACACCCTGCAGGGAAAATTAATGACTTCAATAAAAGTGTCACATTTTCCTGTGACGTTTCCCGCAGCGAGCTTTATTGGACAAATCTTAATTTGGCTCTGATCAGATCACCAGAGCTTGTTACTGTACGTCTGGAGAGAAATGAATGAGGCACTTTGTGTGTGCACACACAGATGACTTTGTTACTTTCGGCACCATCATGTATAATACTTGTCTTTTTAGCTGAGCACCTGTGTTGCTGTCTACCTGAAATGGAGGTGGATGACAGGGTGAGTTTTTTTTTTTTTTCTTTTTTCACCAGTTGATCAGATTTTTAGTTTCAGAATCTGAGATTTTCATCACATCACCTTTTTCACTAAACTATGGAGTAAAGAATTAGTAATGTAGATCAACGAGTGCAAACATTTTTCCATTAGGTTTTGTTTGTAATAAGGATTATAAGGATTGTGCAACTTTACCTGGAATATCTTCAACCAATCAATCTTCAACCTCTTAATCCTAAACACAGTCAGGTTAGGAGGTGTTTTATTTGACCAGAGATCAAACTATTTCTGTAGACTCCAAAACACAAACAAAATCACCTGATATTCAGATTCACATTTCCTCTCTAAAACTTTTTTGCAAGGCAAAAGCAACCATTTGTTAGCCGTGCACGTCGGAGGTGCAGTGCAGCATATCAACTTTGTGACACAGATTTTTGTAAACGAGTCCACTCACTGCACCTCAGACAAATGATATTCCAGTGGAGGTTTAGATGTGGAGGTGTCAGCAGTTTTAATGACAGGCTGCAGAAAACCTCCACTCATTTCTGAGGTGCAGCCTGCCAGACTAATCCCACCGGGGCTCTGTGTGTGTGTGTGTGTGTCTCTGTCAGGGGCACAGAGTGGGAGGATGCATATGATTGCATTTCTGTTGAGTCGAGGGTATGTGTGGGTGTGTGTAGATGTAGATGTATGAGACTATGTGTGCTGACAGATAGAAGAATGGCTGCCCACACTCAACACAAAAACATGTACACAGATGAAATTTGGACCACACCCAAAATAAAAAGGTAAATAAAAATGTGAAACAGTTCGCTGCACATTTTTCTGAGCAAAAACCAAAAGTTGCTTAAGGTTAAC
The DNA here is from genome assembly GCF_900324485.2 of Mastacembelus armatus. NCBI lineage: Eukaryota > Metazoa > Chordata > Actinopteri > Synbranchiformes > Mastacembelidae > Mastacembelus > Mastacembelus armatus. Next base: position 23,197,160 of record NC_046645.1, on the reverse strand, counting down.
AGTTAAAAGAAATATAGGCTATACAAAAGCCTGAACCAAACCAGATCCACTAAAACAATCATTTATTAAAAAAAAAAAAAAACACACAAAAAATGGTAAGATTCAATACAAAGAAAACACAACCCTTCAATTACAGCTGGAAGTGACGTGACATTTACTTTGCAATGAAGAACCACGTACAATTACCATAATCAGTGCCTAAAATTAGTCTTATTCAAATACAAACAGCAGTGATCTGACACATTTCCAAGGTAAATGTTCAGTCAGTTTTATGAATAACACTGTAGACGGGATGAACACAGGAGGCAAAATGTGAATCCATCAGTGTAATTGTAAAATGAAGCGGAGTGATAAAGAGGTCATGTGATGCTGGAAGATGCTGCCGAAATAATTTTATAGGGTGAGTTCAATTTTCCATTCAACTTGGTTGTGGATGTGAGATTAAAATTATTAACAGGCTTAGTCATAATGTGCTATAATGTTAGCATTTGGGGCTATAGAGGAAGTTTTATGTCCGTGGGGCACTTCACTGGTTAAGGTGCAAACGTGGGCACGTGTGCAAGTGTGTGTGTGTGTGTGTGTGTGTGTGTGTGTGTGTGTGTGTGTACGTGTGTTAGGCAGCACCAGCCTGTTGCCAGGATGTTGCTGCTTCCTGTGCAACTTCCTGTTTGGTCTCGTCTCATCTGATTGGTCAGGTCTATTGTGGCTAGTCACGTTGAGTGACATATGAGCACAGTGATTTGAAGTCTTACAAGATGTTTTTCTCTTTGATTCTTATCTGAATGTATTAGTTAGTGTTTTAGTTGATGTAAGTGCATAAATCAATTGCAATACTGCCTGACACATATATTTACATATTATATATATATAAATAAGTATAAATAGATAAATATAATACATTTATATTTATCCTGGAAATACACAAGCAATGGTGAGGATTTGTACTGGCACCATATATAACAAGACTGGTAAAGCAGTTTGTAATGGACGTAGTTAAGACAGCAAAAGCAATAATTGAATTTTGGAGTGGTACTGTGTAGATACAGTACTAATATCAGTAATGAAATTCAGCAACAAGTTCAACAACAAAAGACAGCTCGTTTTTTACATCATTTAGAAATTTTCCTTTGTGGAAAGTGTTTATGTGAGTGGAATAAACGGAGTAGTTTCATCTGTAAAAAAGAATCGGAAACAGGTGAAGGTGCCATGACCAAGTCATTAATGAGATGAGAAGCAAAAAGGCTCCAAATAACTTAGAGCATATCAAATATCCGTCCAACTATATTTACAAGTCTAATATAGAGGATTTTATGGCTGTATCAAAGACATACTGCTGATCAGTTTTTTAACATGCAAAGCTCAGATCTGTATCTTGTAATCTGTTAAACACTGTATCAACAAATGAAACACATTTTTTTGATGAGGAAACTAAAATTCATTCAAATGGTAAACACTGATACACAGGTGCAAGCAGCCAACATAGTGTGACCAAATATAGAAAAGATACAAGGGTGAACATTTTTTAAAAATCGAGAACAGCTGTGATGCAAAAAACCAAATCTGTAAACAGCTTTAAAACTAACAGTTATGAACTGGTCTGAAACAAACAGTCTTGTTTTGGTGATCATCAGTATCATGTATGGTTCCAGTGAAATCTTATCTAACTTAACTCCTGCACTGCTGTTGCATTATATAAGTTACAATAGATCAGAAACAGAAACTGTATGAGTTAAGGATCAACACATATTGTTTAAAATCACATGCTATTATGCTAAAAGGGACATTTCAGGTCAATAATCTGGACAGAAAATGTTTTAAAACCACTTTTGAATAATTAAAGTAACAGTTCATTTCATCTCAGAACAGAATATCATATTAAAGAAATAAAGCTAAGGTTTTCATTGGTGTCTTTCCAGAACTAAAGTCCAGCTAAATTATGATTCCTGTTGCCCGCTATAAATGTACATAAATTTGTCTCATGGCATTGTAATGCATGATAATCACAGCACAGCCAACAAATACAATGTGCTGCAAGTTATCTGCAAATTATTCTATGCAGTTTTCTCAAAAGATTAAGGACATTAAAATAAATACGGTCAAGAAAAAGAAAACTTGAACTGTCTTCAGTGCAGAACAGAAGAGGCCTCTCAGTATGATTTTGTATATTTTGAATTTCATTAAAAACAGGTTTCTCTGTTAGCTTAGTCCAGTAACATAATCACTGCAATGCTTCCACCTCTCACTGTAAGAGTACAGTGTAACAGCATACAGCCAATATGGATTTCTTTTAGCTTGCTTCTGATTTACACCAAATATGGTTGTTGAAGTAGCATCTAAATAACTCCAAACAAATCCACTGTTTTTCCTTCTTCTTTACACTGTTCATTTGTTTATATACCTGTATTAAAAACTACACAAACATGAGGATTGATATACATAATTTAAAGCTGTACAGATCTATAGTTTACATTAATAATGGATCAAATGGCTGTGTGTAATGTGAGAGGGGTTGCTACAAAGAATTACCATACACTCTGCAGCTGCAGCTCTTTCGATTCACCTTAGTTTTCCAGCCCCGAAATGACTGTTTTTGTTCTGTCCAACCTCATTTCCAGTCACAGCAGGCAGCTGCTTTCAGCAAACAGGCTCAGATAAATCCACTGTACACTAGTTGTCCAGCACTAACTGGTCCAGGGCTGGTGAACTCCAGTCCTCAAGGGCCACTGCCCTGTGTGTTGTCCAACCATCCCTGCCCTTCCAGCTTCTGACTGGCCGAACACACATGATCCAGGTAATCAGCAGTGGGTAGGGCAGGGATAGCTGTGAAACACACAGGGCGGTGGCCCTTGATACCTTTAATACACAGTTCATAACTGTCTTTGTCGTAAGTTGCCCTGCTACCGATCCTATCGTCCATCTTTGAAAATTGTTTTGCAAATGCCTCTTTCATATTTCTAATCACACTCATATCACTATTTGTAGCCTGAATTATGCTGTAAATGTATCTTATTTATTCATGCTTCTGTCCTAATTACAATTCTATTTTTCCTCTGGGATCGTGAAAGTTTCATCTAATCATCTTCAGTAGTCCATTACTAAAAGAGTCGATAGCTGCAAACCTAATGACAGGCTGTGGCTAGAAAGAGGAAGATGGGAGAGAGACACGATCGAGAGAGAGAGAGCGACTGACACTGACACTTTCTGCCTGCACACAACAAAAGATAACTTCTCCAGCAGATTCTCAGAGTTGCTCGGTCCAACTACAGAGTAGTGTTCACATAGACAACAGCACTGGATGAAAAAACTAAAACAAATCAGCTGCTCGTGTAACTGCTGTACGTAAACCTCTGACTCAGTTCATTTTGGTGCTGATACAAAGAATCCAGAAAGAAAAGTTGAACATGGCTGTTTTCCTTTTTTGGATTCAAACCAGCAAACAGAAAGAAGGAACAGAGAATATAAGTAAGAGCACAGGACTGAAAGTGGGGCTTTGACTGGAAAGGATTAAAGCCTGAACTGAACACCAAGTGGAAGATCATTCAGGCACTGAGAGAGAGAGAGGGGGGGGGGGGGGGGGGGGACCACTTAGAAGAAAATTATTGATCAATTGTAAGTGAGGACATTGAAGCTGCATTGGAAATGAAAGCGATAAGAGAGATGGAAGGTGATAGAGAGATAATGTGAGAGATGGAAAAAGGGAGAGCAAAATGGATTGATAAAGAGGATAATTTTAGAGTCAAATATAAAGACACTTAAGAAACTGAAAACAAAAGGAGAGAACAAGTAAGAAGAATCAAGTGGAGTCAAACATGATGGAAAGGAAAACTGAGAGAATGAAGAGCAAATGGAAAAGAAGAGATACAATGAAAGTGAGAAGAAGAAAGTAAATGAAGAAACCAAGGTTCAATAAGAAGGAAAGAAGACAGACAGAGATGTTATCAACTGTCTCAACTTCTCTAGTGCTGGTCACAGGTACCATTGTCTCCACACCGGAGTGTGTGTGTGTGTGTGTGTGTGTGTGTGAGACAGGGCTAACAGTGTTTACAGAATGACAGGATTGACCTCATCCCGCCATGGGTGCATTTAGAAATGGCGTCAGACAGTCAGCACTTACAAGCACACACATACACACACACACACACACACACACACACACACACACACAGAGTTTAGCACATGTGTACACATGTACCAGTTTCTTTCTATTTCCTTTGTCCTCCTCGTTGTTTATATCTCCCTCTCAGGCTGCAGGCCATCAAATGCATCATTTCATCGCCACACAGAGAAGAGCTCCTCTGCATTACATTTCAGCGGCTCGTGCTGAAACGTTCTGGGAAGGCCAAAGAGCTGCCAGGAAGGCCTGGTGTCAGAGAATGTAGGGATTCAGACTGAAATCATCCCTGAGATAAAACATCACAGGAGGCTGGTGGGATCATCATGATACTGATGGGACCAGAAATCGGAGATTGCACAACAGTGTGTAATTGTTATCTTTGTCGTACCAGTCGTAGAAATACTTCACACTTTTGGATGTGTGTGATTATCTAATGCTAACCTGGGTGAGGTCATTTGATTTTAAACTTTACAACCCGTGTTGTTTTTCCTGTGTGCTGCAACTCTCCACTGGCCCCATTCAGAAGAATAAAATAGCAGCATCTTTGCACACAGGACTACTGTCTGCCTGAACAATCTTGTTGTCTCTGTGTTGCCCCTGTGTCCACACAAAGCAGCTGTTTTTCACACCTGAGAAATTAGGTTTTTGAAAAAAAAAAGAGTGGGTAAATCTTAAAATACTGATATTTAGTGTGGACATTCAAATTTAAATAAAAAGTGACAGCCCTAGCACCTCAATCGGGGTCTTCAGGAGCTTCCTCTCCCTTCTTTTTACTGACTTTGGAAGGAACTGTCCCTCAACTACAGTCCCAACACAAACAACTTTGCTAGAGATGCAAAACTTCTATCAACAGTGAATAATGCAAATGAGGTTAGTTTGGACTTTGTGGATCAGTTTGAAATCACCAGTCTCAATGAAAACATGTGACAGACTCAGGATTTTAAAGTGAAAGGTCTCATAAAGAGCTGTTGAACTTCCTGGACAACAGTTACATTCTGTTATTAGATTCACCATTAATTTATTAATTACACTTCACTAAATACAGAGCTAAAAAACTGTTTAGTGTTGATTTCTAAAATCATCCGGCACAGACACACAGCATGATACTCACCTAAATGGATTCTTGTGTCTGTCATGAAAATATGATCAACTAATTATGCTACTTAATTCCTAATAATTATTCTTCACCTTTTGACATGTGACAGGAAGAGAAGTGGCTGCTTCTTATTTATCACAGTCAGGAAATTAAGCGACGGAGCAGTAAAATGTCAAAATTCCTGATATCAGGCCATATTAAAATCTCTTTAAGGAAAGTTTATGATATATATAAAGAACAGTACACAGCAGAGTGCAGCAGCACCACAAGGACAGTGAGTTTCAAAGGCAAACCAATATTTTCTTCTTCTTTACCACGACAACAAACAAAGCAAATGTTGGCAAGACGTAAAGCTGCTGATGTAAATGGGCTCTCACCTTTGGGAAAACAAAAGCAGAGTCACACATGACAAACACTGGCTCACAAACACCACTCTGTTCAGAAACCTCCAATTAAACGTGCAACTACACTGGCCTGTTCTGGACCTTTCTGTGTGTGTCTGTGTGTGTGTGTGTGTGTGTGTGTGGAGGTGACTAGATGTTTGGGTGTAACTCAAACCACTGCCACCTTCACTGTCTTATGATTCATCATGCTAATTAGAGGACCAGAATCGTGACACCTCTCAGCATCTCCAGAACAATTATCCAATTATGCGAGCTGTGAACCTGCAGCCTGACATTTCTCACTCCGAGGTGGACAAAATTATTCTATTTCCCAGCTAGGTTTATTACTCCATACTAACACTTTAACATTCATCACTGTACAGCTAGAAATGACCTCACTCTGGCCCCTGTATTGTACCCAACCTCTATAAAGAGAAGCCCATGTACCACTAATGTGTCAGTACGTTATTGAGCTGTCAATTAAAGGACCAAATACAAGTGAGTTTTTCATTAGGAGAGGATAGAGAAGAGTAAAAGGAGATTACATTTTGGACTTGCAGTTTATCTCATACATTGGTGTCACTTAAGTACTGTTCAAATATCAAGAAACTAAATTTCACTGTATCATTTTTTATTGTTTTGGTGAGGACACAAATACTACACAAAACAAGTGTTAGGGGAAATCTTTGTTTATGTTTATGTGTTTCTGGGAAAAAAGGAATATTGGCTGATCGGCACATTTTAAAATCATCAAATATCAGAATCGGTATAGGTCAGAAAAATCCTGCACTGGTCTGATTTTAGCAGTTGATTCTTTACAAAGTGTAGGAGGAAAGATGTCTGTGCCCGTTTTCTGTGTGAGACAGTGGAAACAATGGAAGTTAACAAAAACGCCCTCTCACTGCTGACAATCACCTTCAGAAAAATCTCATATCAAATTGCAATGTGCCTGAAACACCCCACATGCAAAAACCGATCCTGTAAATATAAACTTTGCCGTGTACAAAGCATGAAACAAAATGACAGAACAAACGTTGAGACCCTAAAGTTACACTGATGTTAAACAACTCAGAAAGGCCACAGCCCATAAAAGCTGCAGCACCTGGTGAAAATATGAAGATTGGACTTAAAGCTAAGTGTCATGTCATGAATTACTAGAATCTGTGGTTTGTCACATACAGTAACATCAGCGCTGTGTTATGTTACAGTATAATATGATAATGCAGTGTCGTGGGTGTCAGGCTCACCGTTAGCGTCTGTCTTTAGCACTGTAGCTGTGCCGGCCTTTAATCACAGTGATTACTTAACCACAGAGGCACTTAAGTGCTGGTTATCAGAACTCCTCTGGAGAGCAATTACACCATCACAGCTCTCTCTTTCACATGCACCCTCCTCTGAAGTTCTTTTTTTATCCCCCTGTCCTCTGCCCTCCATCCATCAGCCTTCACTTGTCTCTCGCCTTTCTCCCACTGCCCTGCTCTCCTCGTCTTGTCTTTTCTCCTCTGCTCTCCTACTTTACCCTCAGCTCTTCTTTCTCTGCTGAGCTTTAAAAATTCACACTCCTGTCTTCTCTCTTCTTTCCCATTTTTCTTTTCTTGTCTCTGCTCTTAAATCTCCTTTCCTAATCCAATTTTTCTAATCCATCTTTCAGATTCTGAGATATTTCACAGGATATGTGACAGCTTTGACCTGCTGGTGGCACTAGATGAAAACTCATTAGGATTCATCCTCTGAGCACCACGGGTATCTGAATCAAATTTAGTCACGATCCATCTAAAGACTGAAAGAAGCTATTAAAAAACTAGAAAAACAGCTTGTTTCTTACATGTCTGTGTGACTTTATTAGACTAATGATACAGTGTGATCAGTATAAAGGTCACGCCACGGTCTGCACAGTGGAGCAAGGAGAGAGATCTTTCTGGGTGAGGGGTGAAGGAGGCAGGGTGTGTATGGATGTGTGTGTGATTGGTTGGAGACTGGAAAAAGGAAGCAGCAGGTTAAGTACAGATGGCGCTAACCACATTCATCCTCCTGCCTTCAAGGTCGGAGCTCAAATTGAACAGATCTTTCCTGCGAGTTCAGAAATAGTTCAGTAGTAGAGATGCAGGAGGAGGAGGAGGGGACTAAGGCAGAGGACAGATTTACTTACGTTATACACAATGCAACAATATAGAAAATACAAGACAGAAAGAGATTCAGTCATGCAGATAAGTTCTGCATTTAATAATCAGCTTGTCAAGTAGCAAACGTTATTTTGACAGCTTTTTATATATCTTGAGGTTGCTGCATGTTGAAATGTGAAAGCTGTAATAACAGGAGGGAGGTAACAGAGAGAGGCAGGGCAGAGTGAGATGAACAGAAATGGTGATGAACTGACTTTGACCATCTTCACAGTGGTTGAAAGAGCTTAGCTCAACAAAGCTCAATACTTTCCTGGCAATCACCGTCTCTCGGTCGCTCTCCCTGCCTGAGTCTGCTCATTTAACCACAACGTAACACAAGCATGAGCCTTTCTAAGGTTTAATCAGAATATAACCAGACTGCTTTTCATGAGCCAAGAAACCATCAGCTGCCTTTAATTCTTGTACAGCATTAAAAAAAAAATCAACTTCTATATTAACCTATTATTTGATTTGGTCAAACTCCATTTATACTCAAACTTCATTTCTAACTAATGCTAACATTTCAAAGCTCACATTAAGGTTCCTTCTAAGACAAGTCACTTTATGAAATTTACTCAGGCCCAAAGAGTAGTGGATTTCAAACTGTGGCTCAAACGCAAAATGATTAAAGGTGAAACTACAGCAGATATTACTCAGCTTAACCTTTTATCAGCCTGCAAACCTGCAGACTCCTGTTATAGTGACTGTTTATAACGTTTCAGACAGAAAAACATAAAAACATAAGCAGCAAACAAACAATCTAGGAACAAATTCTAATTGAATAATTCCTGAGGCAAAGATGACCTGTCCTTTCAGCCACATCTCTCTGTTTCTGAAATTTCCTGCTGACAGATGGGTTTGAAAGCCGGATCTCCCTCACACTTTACTGGCAGAGGTAAAGCTCTAAAATATACAGACTGCTTTGCAAAATGATTACATGGCAACATTCAAAATGCACAATTGCAGGCGGCAAATCAGCTACAACTCCAAACTGGTCTGTCTCCTTTTAAGCTCACAGACTCAGTGTCAAACTCTTCCAGCATGATTCAACAAGTCATAAACTATGATTTGAGTTCTTCACACTATCACTCTGCTCCAATTCATTGTTGATAAGAGCAGTTTTCTGATCACTACGCAGAATTCCTTTTTACTACACTGATATGTTCAAACCTCTCTGACAGTTTATTATGCACAGGAAGATCATGTTCGCTTACTGTGAAGTGTTTAATCCAGATCATAAACATCAGAGCCATGTGTGACAGGACTTTATGGGATGTGAGGACGCTGACACACTGACCTAATGATTCCACTGGCAGGAATAACCCTAACAATGACTGGGAAAAAAAAAAACAAATATGTGTGACGTGTGTGTGTGTAGATGGACAAATGCATGGATCAGTGGTGACTTTACAGGATGTGAATATAATGTTAGGTTTGTAATGTAATTTGTATGTTCTGGTGATGTAGAATAACCTGTAATATTCCTTTAATGTCCATGTCCATAGTGAGTATCAAAATTCAATAGCAATTTTATCATTTACCGTTGCTGCTGTTCTGTAAACTCTATGTAGCACAGTCACTGACATGATGAGACTGCATAGGTATTTTTCTCTACATAAGGAGGACCATATGTTACAGACGACTAATTCATCTAAAAATAGACTACATGTACTGGATGTGCCGCCTGCGACATACGGAGCTGAACTGTAATTTCTCCAGCATGTGACACTTTCACTCACACTTCTTTTCTCTGCGTAAACAGTAAGGACAATAACACTTTGGAATAAAAGCACAACGCTGTACTCACAACCAGGCTGCGGGACTCCTGCTGTCATGTCCCCAAACCCCGTGTATCCATGCAGAGAAAAAAGTCCTTTCAGTTCATTCACCCTCCGCGAAAAACGCACAGTAGCAGGTGGAAGTGATGGTCGAAATAAAAAGGATCCAGGGCGCGACACAGTGTGAACGGGGCGGCAGCAGCCGGCAGACTGACACACACTCAGAGAGGCGGGGAGGGCGGAACAGCCATGATAGCACCACCTCTGTGTGTGTGTGTGTGTGTGTGTGTGTGTAAATTTTACTTCAATACCACCGTTGTCAAGACCACAATGTCACAACTTCAAATGACTGTTTCAGGGTTTAGACTTGGTTTTAGGATTAAGGTCCAATCAGGTTGGGAGTAAAGGGCTAGAAAATACCAATAGGTGTCCTCAGAAATATAGACAAATATGTGTGTGTGCGCGTGTGTGGTTATGTTAACATTAATGCTGAAGTGGCCCAAAGTGTGAACAACCTAAATCCAAATTTCAGCTGTGGTTCTGGTTCATTTCTGATCTGTGTGTGTGTCAGCGCTGGCAGTCAGAACAGTCAGATCAGAGTCACTCCTCTGCACAAATCATCATTATTCAGTTTGTGAAGTACAAATCTGTATGTTTTCACTCAATAACAAAAAAAAAAATAAAATAAAATACAGGATTTATCGTCAAACTGTGTTAGTGTGTTAGTTTTAAGCTTAATTCATAATAAACTCAAAGCTGAATATATGTATGTTTTACAAACTAACAAGCAAACGCTGAATTTAACCCCAGAATGTCAGTAATGCTACAAAAGGCTAAAGATGAGCTAATACAACACTGATCAGCACCCTAATAAAAAATGCCATACTTACCTGTCCTCAGCTTCTGTTATGTATTTCATCACTTTATTAGATGGACAGTGGACAGTAGGGATTTGACTGGGGTTAACTTGAAACAAAGGTTACAGAGACAGCAAGATCACCTGAGCAAGAGCAAAGTGATCTTTTGATCATTTTGTCAAGGTCTGCAGTCCTCCACTGTTACAGTGAAACATCCTGAATATATATAATACTTATATACCAGTGGACTCTCTTAATCTTATGACTCTGATCAGATGGATGGAATCTGTTTAATTTTGCTGCAAATCTCTGTCTTGTCACCTCAGTGGATACAGCAGAAGATCAACAGTGACTGTTCCAGGAAAGTGTTGTCTGGTCAGCACATGAACCTCTCTTGCATCAGACCATTCCTGGCTCGTCCGGAATCTGGAGGTGGGAGACGATGGTGTTGCTTCTGTGGAGAATCAGAAACTGATGTCCATGTATTCTGGCATCTCTAGTATGAGCACCATGTGTTGTATGCTTGATGATAGGCGTATGTGAAAGCTGTAGGCGGCTGGCTGTGTGCAGCTTAACTCGTTCTGCTCTGCGGTCTGTCTGTTAAATAACTTGTGTGTGTGTGTGTGTGTGTGTGTGTGAACCTGCAGGAACAAAGTGAGGGGGTGGTTGGTTCTTCTTAACCTGTGAGGCTGTAAATGTGAACCATCAACAATTTTATTATGACCGTTTCTGTAGTGCACAGTACAATACGTACTGTATGGCAGGAGAAAACTGTCAACATCAAACTGTTGAATGTAGCTCTGCCAGACTTGTGCTGCACATAATGTTCACTGAGTGAGAATGGGGTCAGGGTTAGACAGGGTGAGCCTTAGGGCATTAATGTAAGTCAATGAAGTGTTCTCACAGGTGAGTTTGTGTTGTTGTGGTATCTGAAAGTGTGTGTGTGTGTGTGTGTGTGTGTGTGTGTGTGTGTGTGTGTGTGTGTGTGTGTGTGTGGGCATGTAATATTTAAACAGCAGTTAAATAAAAGCCAAGCTTGCTGGTGTAAAACATCTCCCAGCAGTGAAGTCATTATGTCCCATTAAAACACATTAGAAGACCATCTGTTTTTTTATGGAAACTTAGCAAGGCAAAGCCACCGAGTGATTTAGACCCACCACAGAAAACCTGCCTCTGAAGCCTTTATTTCAGTTTATTGAAGTGGCTGAGCTCACTGCTTTTCCTTCACTTGATCTGTCACCATAAATGTCTGATGCCATACCTTCATATTATTTTGTTTTACAAAAGACAGACTTTTATTAATCAATGAAGGAACATCACAGGGATACTGTGCTAACATGATGAAAAAAGGGATAAAACAACAGATAACGGGGATAATGGTAATCATGGCGAAATTACAAAGTAGACAATGCACAAAATATATCATTAATCACTTAAAATACTAAAATCCGCAACTAAAAAGTATTTTTGAGGACAGGTGTATGTTTGGTCTTTGGCAAAAAGCTTAATGCACAAGATGCTAATAAATAAGCAGGCCAAAAGGTTAATTTATTGGAAACCTTTGGCCAAAAAATACCATGTATAGTAGTAGTAAAATAAACTGTGGCATCTAATGTACTATACAGTTTTACTACAGTGTACAATAGCTAGGTCTGTCTATATCAAGAACAATGCCCTAAATTATTGATTCTTTTTAACCAGTGCCAGTGCTGTGACAACTTTTGGTTCACGTTCAATATTAAAATGAACAATGGACATTCCTATAAATACAAATACATTTTATTTGAGATCAGGCTCCACATACAGTGTGGGGCAGGTATCTGGGGGAACATACGTAATTCATTAACTGGTTTATGGAACAAAATGACCTTTCACCTGGTTTCATCGCATCACCAGCACTACTGAGGACCACGGATGCAGAGAGAGCATCGACAGAGGTATTTATGATGAGCAACAAATACACCAAGTGACATTAATCATGTCATGGTGGCATCTGCACCATCTCCCTCACCCCTCAGGACTTAAGACATTTTGACATGTCACAGTGGAAAAAGCACATGTGTAGATATAAAATAAATCATGGCTCAATTTATTTACAAAAATGTCTGTTGTGAAAATGAAAGTGCACTATGACATGCAGGAAGGTGGTCTGCTACTGTTTGGTAAACCTAGCCCAGCAGGTCATGAACTTTGATGCTTAACCTGATCCCAACTTTACCCTTATTGTAACTTCTGCTTACTCCCAATCTGCACCGCTCTGTGGTCCTTTAAGAGTCTCCCACTCCTCACCTGTCCACCAGTCACACCTGTTCAGTTTTCCAGTCATCTGGTCATTACACAGTCCCTGCACAGCTGTTCTTAGTTCAGTCATTAGCTCCCCACTATAAAGAGGATGCTCATCCTCCTTGTTTGCCAGATCATTAATGATGGCAGCCATTGTGTTCCTGCAACCATGTCATCCCTTCTCAGTAAACTGCCTCAAGGAAGCACTTTCCTCCTCTGCCTGAGTGGTCCCATTAGCTGCACCTTGCCAGCATCATTGAACTGTGACAGTCGCAGTCAGTGCAACACTGAATATTGCTTTTAATCATACTGCAGTTATGCGATCAGTGACCATGTAAGTCAACAGCAGATCAAATAACCTCTCTAAAATCATCTTCCATTATGCTGAACTCCCTCAGCATCTCTTTAAACTTGCTCACCATGCCAGCACTGATTCATAATCAGTCTTGCTTTAATGTGAAAATAAAATAAAAGTTTTATTAAGTTTTATTTTATAATTTAAGACAATTACACCACAAGAACAGTAAAGTTAGCTGCTTAACACTTGAAACTTTCCTCAACAGGTTTTTGTTAAGAAAATATAGGAGTTGGAGTGAATACAGTATTTCCTCAACAGTCTCAATGTGCTCCCATGCTGCGCAAAAGATTTGGGCTAAATATTCTGTTGTCCAGTATTTCCAATGTGCTACACTCTGTACAAGCAGCATACACACTGCTTTCAATAAGTTAAGTTATTTACCCTTATTAGGTCAACAATGGGGAAATTGCATTACCCACCCAAAGTGCACACACACAGCAGTGAACACACACCCAGAGCAGTTGCTGCAGTCGCTGTGGTGCTCAGGGAGCGGTTAGGGGTTCTGTGCCTTGCTCAAAGGTCTCACTTCAGTCATGGTATTGAAGGTGGAGAAAGCACTGGCTATTCACTCCGCCCCACCGACAATTCCTGCCAGTCTTGAGACTCGAACCCAAGTCAGTTACAAGTCAGACTCTCTATCCATTAGGCCACGGCTGCTCACTGCAGCATCTGTAAATCCACATGTACTATCAGCCATCACTCTGTACCAGCTCTGAGACAGGGGAAGTCTGCAAACTGATCCAGACCAAAGCTGAAACACTGGGTGGTATTTCAGTCATTTTTTTTTTTTTTTAATGAAAACTAGGTCAACAGTGTGTGAGGTGGGCAGGCCTGGAACAATACCCTAAAATGCAACATAAAACATCTGCAGCCCCAATAAAGGGTGGTTCCTGAACCATAGCACCAGCTAGTGTGGTATCAGTCAGGCCACCACTTTGCGACAGCCATAATTGCAGCTCTGTGACACAGTTTGAAGCTATGTGGGTACAGTTTACTGGAGAGGTTCACTTGTCTTTTTGTATTTAGTTCACACTGCTCAAATTCAGGGAGGAGGTCTGCCCTCCCATGAAGTCAGGAGAGACAAACTGCTGCATCGCCTAGCAGATCAAATACTAATGCAGATGTTGTGCAGCTATATACCATTTTTTATACATAGAATCTCAGCACATGTGCTTTTGCTCTTATAAAATAGTTCTGAACTTAACTGCACCTGCGTCCATCAATGCAGCTGTACAGATGTTTAGAAAGTAAAAGAAGGAAAAGTGTTCTGTTACTCTGATGTGTTTTTGTAACAGCAGCTAATAAAAACCTTCCACACACAAACTGAGCCTCACGTGGATTTTCCTCACTCTGCAGGTTGACCTGTACACAAACCGCTGTTATTTCACAACACCCTATACATCAACACGTTGCCCAACAGGCCCCTGGCAGCTGCTCAGACACCCTGGGGGTACGAAAAATAGACTGTTAGACACAGACGAAATTCCCAACTTTTCTGACCCTGTGCTCTTCCTTTTCCTTCCACTCCCTCTCTCTGCTTTATCCCAACCTTTCCTCAGCATTCTCCATCTGTTTTCTTTCTCTCCATGCTCTTCCTCTCTGCAGCTCCTTTCACAGTAAAAACATACAGAATTGTTCATTCTACTTATCTGCAAAAATGGCATGCAGGAAGCAGCAATACATGAAGGTCAACTTAAACATGCCTCACTTTACTATCAAGGCTTGGAATTTAAATGGTACAAAAAGATAAAGATCTACCAAAGAGCCATACTAGAGAGGAACATGCAACTGCTCTGCTATCATAGCTGTGTCTTAACTCACTGGGCTTCTAAAATGTGCTTCATCTCACATGTCAATATAATGAGAAAAGTGCAGTGAATGCTGGGAATTTCTACATTAAAATTCCTCCCCCAGCGTTCTTTCTGTCTTTTGTGTCACCCTTCCTCCAATGTTCAGAATCACACGAGATTATGGAAATTAAATGTCGACAGTGTCAGGAACACTCCAAACACACACAGGGCACACAATGTTATTCAACTAAAAGCAGTGAAGATTTCTGGACACATTAACTAAGAGTTACCAAAACCAAAACACATTTAAGTTTTAAAAACCTACTAACAAAATAATAATCCATAATCCACCAGCAATGTAAAATCATCAAAATTGGAATATCTGAGACACACTGCACCATAGTGACACCAAACATATAATCTCAAGTTTAGATGGATTTTTTTCAAAAGTGAAAAATCATAAAGTGTATGCAGTAATATATAGTGACTTATATATATATATATATATACATCCTTTCCCGTTTGTTCTAAACCTCCCACAGAGCAGGATGCTGGTACTTCAAATACTATTTTATAAGGACTGCATTAATTAAGAATCCACAGTTACAAGGTTTCCCTGGTTTTCTTGTCATATAAGGCTTATTAAATCTAAATACTTGTTGTTAATCAAAAATGTGAGTCAGCTGACTCTGTTGTGTGTGCGTGTGTCATTTTGTTGTAGTTCACTCAGGCATGTCTGTGCTGTTTAGGTCTACCTGGATCATCGCAGTTGAGCAACCTTCTCGTTTATCGTTCTCACGCAAGAACATTATCATATTTTCTCTCTGACCTTTCTCCCTCTGAGCTTTGTTCGTGTGCCAAGTCACAGACTCACCAAACTTTGCATCAACTAGTCGAAAATCGCTCGTTTCAAACTGCTGAAAAACCACCTGCCCATGAGGTGGTGCGCCCCTACATGATAATTAAAATAATCCCCGCCCCTAAGATGACCATATAAGGCTGACTGTCTGAGTTCATTCACAAAGTAAATGTCACAAATTTCACAGTGGTCGAGTCAGTCAGTGGTGGCATTAAATGACCAGAACCATTAGAAAGTAGCTGCTCAGGGCTGCCTGCTCCTTCTCCACGCCCTGTGTGCCTCATCCTGAGGTTTGCTGTCATAATGTTGGAAGTATCATATGCCTGGCACTCCTATATATTTGCATTGTTCACAGAAGTGTCATGTAAAGCTCACAAAAGGCTCAATGTACAGCAGGAGATAAGTCTATAACTGACCAACAAACAAGACAGCATGAATAAACACTTAGATTAATATTTGTCAAAATGATCGTGAAAAAATATTCATTGATGTAAATATAAAATGATCTGCCAGCATACAATATTTATTTGAAGGTTTAATGGTCTTTATTTTTCATACTGGCATGTTCCTATACATTTTCACCTGAAGTCAATATTTGCATCTTACATTGACTTTTTGCACATCTGCTAAAATGTGCTTCGTGATCACTCTACACATTAAAATGGGTTTACAGTAGCAATAAAGTTATTTTTCACATGGACTGTGCAAGCAGCAGAGCATAAACACAGATGTGTGATTTTCTTCAGTAGAGCAGTTGAGATAGTCTTTCCACAAACCTGCGGACCTCCTGCAAAGTTTCTGCTTGTGTGTTGTGAAGAGATTTAGGATGCTCCTTCCTCCTCCAGCTCCTCATCCTCACTGATGGTGCTGGCAGATGAAGATGAAACAAACCACTATATAGCATCATGGCAGCTACATATCTGTGTATAATTGCCATAAAGAAACATGAAGACATCATACAACTGTACTGTAGTGTTTGCAGAAAATAACACAATGATTTCCCCCCTATAACTCCTATTTAACTGGCCTAGTTGGCCATGTAGAGCTCCATATTTCTGACAGCATAGAGGAGACTTCATATCATAACACCTGCCTCCTGCAGGTGATTGAGCAACCTCAAGGGAAGATCTTATTTAGGGAGCTAAAAGTTCTTGTTTATTATCCACTCACTGCAGGTCACTACGTGTGACTTGGGTATTTGAACCAGCAACCATTTTCCACAAGCCAGTGCGCCTTCTAACCACCACACACATGTTGACTGTAAATAGATGATACAACTATCACAACACCCACTCTCAGTTCATTACAATCTGTCAGTTTTCACTTTTACCACCAAAATATTTCCATTAATAACTGTGTTTCCAGTTATGAGCCTTTAATGTTCTGCTGAAGCATATGCTTGTTGCAAAACTGTGCTTAACTAGGGGGCTTAAAGGGGCTTGCTTATACCGAAAACAAAACAAACTGTGGGGTCTATTAAAAAAAACACTTGTTTTGAATTGATTATTAGTCTCAATGAAAATACACAATGTTTCCATTGCTTTTTTCTTAGTAGTAGAGTTAATAATTATCATCTGTAGCTTCCTACCGAGGATCATCACTAGGTAGTTATAATTAAAAAAGAGCCTTCATGCAATAAAACTTGGGTAAAAACTTTATTAACAAAAGAAGAAGGCAAAGCACAGCTCAAGCTCACTTCTACAGCACAGCAGCCTACATCACCCTTCTGTCAGTAAGTGCCACAAGAATAACAACATCCATCATTGTTACAGTTAAATATTAAAATAACACAGCCACTGGGATATACTGCATAATATATATATATATATATATATATATATATATATAGACCTTAGCGACATTAACAGCATCTACAAGAGGAGGGCAGCCTCAGTCGTGCACATTCTCTTGCAGTATAGCGCCATCTAGTGCCTATGCAGCACAATTACAGTAGTACAATCAGAAACACAGCAGCCCAAGGGAGGAGGCCAAATGAGGGGCTCAGGACTAAATAGCCACTTTGTACCATCTCCAACAGCAATCTGCAGAGAGTTTGGAAGTTAGGCAGAGTCATGGAAAATTGCAATATAAGAAGGCAATAAGGTTATAGCAGGAATAATGGGAATATCATTACTTAGAGGAATACAATCTTAATTTGCCCCAGGGCAGGTCAGTTAGTTCTTCTAAAACATGCATCACTCTTTCTTAAAGGTAGGAGCTAATGAAAAGGAACATTGACTTTGGGATATCACAACTTGCTGAGGTTACATTCTGTTTCACTACATCCTTATGAATGATGTGTGTTTCTCTTTCTAATTTCTGGCTTCAGAAAGGAGCAGTACATGCAAGAACCGACTCCACTCTCCTGGGGTGCAGAAATTAAAGGGTCATGTGATTTCACGTTTCAAATCATGTATACTTTACATCACAAATTGCTGTTTCATAGATATTTAGCTGTTTTACATTTATTTTCAAGAAGCCATTGGTTTTAGTGTAATAAGAAAAACAAAAACCACCAACTCTGGATTCATTGTTGTCAGTTTTCTCATTGTTGGGTGATGCTGTTCTAATGCAGACCGATGTGAAAAGTTTATACTACCTTTTTGTAGTCTGTGGAACTGAATGAAAACCAAAAGCTGTTTGTAACAGTAGGAAAATATCTTAATATTAAAGTCTTAAATATGAATATAAACCTAATTCTACCTGTGACTGTGAGTAGACATGATTTTTAGGTACGATTTCCATTAAAGGGGGTTAAGATAAATGAGGCTTAGGCACAAGTTAGTACTAATGCTAAAGTCACAGATTAACCATGTCAACACCAGCAGTATTCAGCTAAGTTAAAGCTGCAATAGATGATTTTTTAGGAAGGGTTAGGATTTACTTTCTGTAGGGCAACAAATCACCTTCTCTACACTTTATTACAAACTGCAGGACACTAAATAATATTCCATTTATTACAACAATACTCATCTTATCCGCTGCGGCATCTTCAAGTCGGTCAAATGGTGGTTTTTTTGTTTGTTTTTTTTTAATTTTCCATTAGGCACAGAGGAGGTGCTGCCCCTGGTGGCAGGAGAATAAAACAGTGAAGAGGTGACAAGGGTGAGGGTTCTGAGAGGATGCTGATCCCTGTCTGCGAGGATAAGAGATGTAGATGGATACCGCTGCCTAGGCAACCACCCACTGCAGGATGCTGGTATCTTTCCCCCCAGTGGAGATCAGATGACTGTTATCGTGGAGGAAGGCAACGTTGGTCACGTGACTGCTGTGGCCACCATACTCGTGGCTTGGAGCCTGTAAATGTGACCATGGTGTAGTAAAGAAAGGAAGCAGTCAGATGCCACACGGGGAAAAATGACAACAGGATCCACTGTAGTTAGTATGGTGGTCTCATTTAGGAATATCCCTCCATCCATTATATACAGTTCATCCTTCCAGTCCATCACAGGGCTGACACATAGTGGCAGACACTCACATTCACAACTATGGGCAATTTAGCTTAACCAAGAACCATCTGGTTATAATGTGACTAACCACCACCTGCCATGATACCTCATTTATGAATGTTAATAATATATTCAGTTGTCAAATTAAAAATAACTTGTAACTGTGTCTATAACAGTGAGAGTCTGTGACCACTTAAACAGAGCTTGATCTACAAGCTGTTTAACCAGACTGACATTTCCTTGTATCAGTCAGAAAATATTAAGATAGTCAGGGATCACTAGCAGTACATAACTATGTACAATCGTTCGTGTAAAAGTGTTCAAGTGAGTGTAACGCAAGACAGTTTCAAACAATACAAAAAAGTTCTAACTATTTGCAGTTTCTGTGTTAATGGCAGCAGGCTGAATGAACAATTTACGTTTACAGCTCCAGTTTAAAAGGCTTTGGCTGAAAACTAGTGATCCCACACTAAAAACCTTGTAGCTGAGTGTTTTGTGTTTTCTGCTGAGCTTTCAATGTAATTCACAGTGTTTATTAATAAACTTAATCACGATGTGTGCGGGGAGGAACAATGTGGCTGCTGCGCTCTGGAACTGTGAAAGGTCAACATCTGTGCAGAACAGAATTAAGTTTTAAACACCTGAGGGGTGAACTGTTAGAAAGCTTTAAGTCCTAAATAAATCAGCACAGAAATATTATATAAATGCAAATAAATATACAGACACTAGTGCTAATTGTGTGTAACAGTGAGTGAAAATGTCTAACCCTTGGTTGGGAGCAGGGGCAGGAGAACAAGTGCACTTTGCCGAAGTCATCAGCAGAAGCCAGCAGGGATCTGTCATGTGACCTGCACACAGCGTTGATGTCTGTGCCATCTGCTCCGTCTGGCCAAATTCCTGTGAGGAACAGAAAGAATGAGAAAGACAGGAAGTTCAAAGGGTGACAAAGATGAACATGACATTAATATTCACTTCATGGCCTGTAGCCATTTGATCCAGAAGATAAATCAGAAGACAGAAATGTCTTCACAACAGACATAAGTGGATGCTCCATCCAGAGAAAGCTGGATGTTTTTCATTTAAAAACTGTCGTTACTAAGGGAATCTAATGTGCATGTTTGCATGTGTAGCTTGGTGCTTTTTCAGCTCTTGCTCTCTGTGCTCTGAGCATAGGCAGTGCACTTTGATGCATTAGTTTAACACGAATGTGACCATTTACAGAAGTTTGATCGACCAACCAAAGGTGCTGAAGCCCAGAGTGCAGGTGGAAGTGGCCCATTCTAGGTTGCGCACTGTTTCCATATTGGTCACATGTTTACCAGTGGATGCCTCCCCTGAAAAAACCAAATATCTTTCATCATGGTCTGTGATGGGTGCAGTCAACATATCACACATATACATATTTCAGCAGAAATTCTTATAGTGGTTATAAAATGAAAGATAAGCTACAGGTTCATGGAATGTGAACAGAGACAACAGGGAGGGCCTACAGAAGAGGATCTCATAGTCTCCTGAGTTGGTGACGAGGTACTGGCTGTCTATCGACCAGTCCAGATGAGTGACGAAGCTGGAGTGGCCCTGGGAAAAGAGAAAACCCCACAGAGCATGACGACGTCTTTCCCAACACATATTTTTAAAGATAATGTAACTGAACTTTCTGATTCAGTGTTCAAGTTTTAGTTTGGTTAAAGAAAGTGTCAGATTTTCTGTATCTTTCTCCAATTTTGGAATTTTATTTTATACTTCAAGTAAAAATGACAATGATGTTTAACAAACAGCAACAATAAAGTTCATCTTTGAACTTCAGATAGAGTTAAGATAACAATTCGGAATACATAAATATTTAATTTCTTTTATACCATTTCTTAATCTAAAGTGTAAAAAAGGTTATTCTAGAAATGTTTTCTTACAGTGCATTTTCCCACACGGCTGTACTTTCGGCCATTCTCTGTCACAGCATAGATGTAAACAAAGTTGTCATGGGAAGCCACAGCCAGGAAGTTACCATCTAAAGGCAGAAGGAGCCCAGAGTTAACCATGCTATTGGCAGAGGTCATAAAGTACAGAAACAGAAGAGTTTTTGAGCTGTGTTGTCTCTGTGTCAAGTGTATTTTGTAGATTTGGTTCAGTGATGGGAAGAGATGAAGTTTTACCTGGAGAGTACTTGACATTAGAAATGATCTCATTGCCGTCTGTGTGCATAGAAACAAGATCTCGAGTGTCAGTGTCCAGCACCAACCACCTGCATCACACACATATACACAACAGAAATTCAGGACAAAACAGCCATGAGGCCAAGATGACATCTCTAAGCTGCTTATTTACACTTTTTAACACTCAGAAAGCTGTAAATCCTGTCAGTTCTAACTGTGCTGATAACATGTCTCAGACAGATGACAGGCTGACCTTCCAGTCATGGTCCCCACAGCCACAACAGCTCCACTGGGATGAAACCCTGCAGACCTCGCTGGATCCTGGAACACATGAGGAAAGAGTCAATTAGTTTGTGACTCAAATCACTGGAGATACAGAAAGTGTTTAAATGCAGCACAATGATGATGTGCAGTTCTGAATGTTCTCATCTTCCACAAATAATCTATATCCTACTACCAGTCACCTCAATTGTCTTGCTCCACAGGGGCTGATGGGAGTTTGTGTCCCAGAGGTGAACCTGTTTGTCCTGGGAGCAGGTGACAAACTGATCCATGGAGGGATGAACATCCAGACCCCACAGCTCATCGGTGTGACCCTGTAACACACACATCATGTTTTATTCACCTGAGATCGTCTGAGTTACAATGTTAGTCAGCATTAAAAAAAAAAAAAAAACATTTGTGCGTATGTGTACCTGTACAATAGGAGTTAATGTATCAGGGAAGGCAGCTTTGATGATGGAGTTCCTGGTGGTTCCAACAAAGAGCTCTCCTGATTTTCCTTCAGCCAGAGCCCGAACAGGGCCTAATGCCTCCCCCACCTACACACACCACATCACCTTTAATATATAGACTAGAATAGATTTAAATGTGTTTACCATATGTATTTTATATGACTTCAAGTATGCACAGTACACATTGGATTAGTGCAACTGCTAATCCATGCACCACCTTAGGTTTTTCTTTTTGTGCTATTTTTATTTATATCCACTGTCCAGTGCCCCATGAGATAGTTCCAGGTGATAGCTTAGCCCTACTGATCAGTACACTGAGAGAAGGGATAACGCTGAATATATATTTGAACAGGAGTGACACTTTGACTTGAAAACTGTCAAAAGAAGATTATTCTGTCATTGTGCCTTTTATGTGCAGAGGACAGCTCAGCATGCTCACCTCCATCTCTGCCTTTTTTCTATAATCATGGTCCCACAGCACCACCCTGCGGTCCTTCCCGCCTCCAGACACCATGGTGCCATCTTTCAGGACACAAACAGAGAAAATACCCCCCTCATGGGCCCCTGACACCACCTGGCTGATGCGATTGCCACCTGTCAATTGGAACACCAATAGCAGATGGTTTATCTTCAGGTGTTTCCATATGTAGAAAAACTAAAACTGCACATTACATACAGTACAATACAGTATTTCTAATCAAGTTTCAAAGTCATTTCACATGATCCTTCAGTGGACAGCCAGGCTTTCAGTGTTTGGAGATTTAATCTCAAAATACCATGAACAATGGTTTAAGATCAGTGTGATTCATTTGGATTTTACCTTTGGCCCAGATATAGATGTTCCCACTGGAGTCTCCTGTGATTGCGTCTCCATTTTCGGCAAAAGCCACACACAACACATACTTTGGTTTCTCATGTTTCTAAAGAGAGAGAGGGAGAGTGGGATTTACTGTGTGGCTGTAGTATAACATACTTCTGTAACACAGAGCAGTGATCATCACTGCTGTACCTCAAACAGGCCCTGCCTCTTGGTGAGAGTGTTACCCTCCATGGTCCAGAAGTTAATGTGAGACTTTCCACAGGTGACAATCAAGTTGGCATCCATGGGATGAAACACAGCAGCCAGTACAGAGTCATTGGAGCACTGCAGAAACAGGAGGCATGAAGATGTAAGCATTCATGTTTACAATCAGTAGGAAGTCCCAATAATGATTCAGCTGTGTAGTGTTAATAGGGTGAAGTTCAAAGGTCAGGATACCTTCACATCAGCCATTTGTTTCTCCTTCTGCCAGTTCCAGACTGACAGGATGCGATCGTTGGCATCATCCACAGCGCAGAGGAAGGCGCCGCCATTCTGAGGAGCAAAAGCAGTTTAAACATACACAAAGCAGTTACAGGTATTTATAATAACATGTTTTTTTAAAATCACCAATCATTTCGATTGAGCTTTGCCCAATGTCAAGAATGTGCATCTGCTTACCGACTTGGAAAAAGCCACACAGGTCACCGCTCTGTCGAACACTCCCATCCCAATCACATGAAGCGTGTTGAGGCTCACAGAGTCCCAGACACGAACATGAGGAGCCAGCAGCTGGACAGAAACACGATACAGATACAATAAAGAACACAAACTCAAATGTAATGCAGAAATGTATAGTGGAAATGATTGTTTTTTTTTTGGTTGTTTCATGATGGATTACAGTTTACATTAAAGCACCTCTTAAAGAAAACAGGTTTAACAGGAATTTTACAATGTTAAAACTCTTCTTACCATTTACAACCATTTGAATTTAAATATAAGTGATCAATTCAATTGTGGCCACATTCAGCCTGCATTAAAACACTAAAGCTATGTAGGAGGATGTAAATGCAGTTTTCTCTGTACCTTTCCATCTTTGGAGTTTCCAGCCACTTGCCCTGTTGCTATGGTAACCATGTCCGGATGAACACTCAAGCTAAGAAGAGGAAACATAGATTTTTATTTCATTTTCATTTTTTCCACAGCTCCTGGCTTTATGGAACAAAGTTCAAAATCCCAGAGGAGTGTTCCACTGCAGAAAAAGCAGATTCATACTGAAACAAAGTGAAAGTAAACACATCACATTAAAAATGTAAACACTAAACACAGCTGGAGACATTTACAGGATTTAACTTAATTTGTTGCTGCTTCCTTCTGAGACACCATTTTCTTCTTGGCCTCTGACTTGAAGGATTTATAGTTTACCTTATTCAACCTTAGCCCCATCAAATGATAGCCTTCGAAAACATACACCTGTGACACTCCCATTCTATGATTATTTACATTAGAAATTATTACGAATGTATTGACTTTATCACAATAATGATCTGTTTCTAAAATAACATACAAACTATAGTCATTTACACAAAATCCTCTTTAACTAGAAGAAGAGTTCTGGTGAGCGTGGGAGAGGAGACCACAATGGTTTCCCTGTACAGATAAGCAGCTTCCCCAGCATGCCCTGAGGGGATTCAGTTTGTTTACATCCCAGTGGTTCCAGTCAGAGCTCATTCAGTATGCCCAGTTCCATTCATTAAGAAAACCAATAATTACATCAATGACGTACAGTCACAGTCATTCATTTGTCATTAGCGTAATCACCACCCCTAAAAATGTCACATAAGGCTGACTGTTTCACTTTAAAAAACTGTCATGTATGACTTAAAAGAAAGGTTTTACAACGTGGTCTGTCAGAAGTCAGTAAAAGAGTCCAAAGAGAAAAAAAAAAAAAAAGAAAAAAAAAAAGTACATTATTGTGCATATGTCGGTAAAAGAAACAGATAGAATGGTTCAGGTTACATGAAGTCAGATCCTAAAAAAAAATATCTTTCTAAAGTGAAAGGATATGTGAGTGGTCAAAGGGACAACAATCACTCACATGGTAGAGAATAAGATAAGATAAGTTAAGCTTTATTTGTCACATGCTCAGTTATACCTGAGTACAATGTACAGTGAAATGTGTTTTTGTACCTGTAGCCAATAGCTAAACAACTCCACACAAAAGTATAAAACATAAATAGAATATATTATTGCTTACTGCAGGTAACATAATATGTAATACCTCTTAATAAATTATGAAACTACGATGATGATGTGATGAAGTGAACAGTATTAAGTTCCATTTGTAATTCTTAAATCAAAAAATATATTTTCCCCTGTGAACAAGGGCTGTCAATCTACTCATGACTTACTCATGAAGAGAAAATTGGTTACAGGAAAATAGGCGAATATCTTGTCAGAGCAAATCTGCTTGTACAGCTGGTTCTTGCAAGAGGCACAATGTCTTCTTGAAAAGCCATGTCACAAGAAGGTCACTCCTTTGTTTAAACAAATATTTTCTGTGTATTAATCTACATGGGTACTGCACTCACAGTACTCCTTTTCTCAGCAAGGCCTGAGATCACACTGACCCTTTGTACATACACAGACACTGGTAAACGAGAGAAGCCAAGTTATAGAGGAAATTAGATAACACATTTACATGCACTGTTCCTCTAAATTTGCAAACCATCTTTTATCTATACAATAAATTCAAAGACAGCTCTTATCAGTCAGCTGATTGCTCACCATTTGACATCATCGTTGTGGCCCAGGTAGTGCCTCTGCTGCTGCTCCTCCGTGTTGTACAGCACCACTACAGAGGCGTTGAAGTAGACGATCTCACCTGTGGGCAGCAGGTAGAGGTTGGAGCGGCAGTCACGACCGCGGTAGCCGTATCTGGTCCATGGTCAGTTACGGAACCAGATGGGTGAAGCTGAATATATTACATATTCTTATTTTAGATGTTTAATTAATGTGCTGCTCTGCAATTTCTAGTTTATTAACAAATTGAAAAACAAGCTGAATCTCTATTCCTCAGTCTCCCTGTCCCAGTTTAAAGGATACACCCACTGCAGTTTGAGCTTGCGCTCAGGCAGCGCCACCTTGTGGTCGAGGCTGTAGCTTTCCCTCTGCTGGGTGGGGACATGCATGGTGACGGGACGGCCACGGAGGAACATCCTCACATAGCCGTCCTCTGGACGGAGAAGAAGAGAGGACAGAGAGATGAAAGATTAGGTGGAGGACAAAGAATGAGGAGGTGACACATGTCTAGAGCTGTTTTAACTGAATGTGAGAGTTCACGAGTGCTCATTTACACACAGACACACATGGAGACACGGCTCCCTTCCTCTCTAATCTAATCCTGTGGCTTCAGGTTTCTCCTGAACAGCAGATATTCTAGTTTATTACAATCTAAAATTCATCCTATAGGAAAACACTTTATCCCTCCCAAAACAAACAAAGGGCCTATGTGAGAATCACTAACATAACCTGACAAGGCAAGTCAACACATGCACAAAAGATTAAAACACATGATCACACATGATGAGAAATACAGTCTGGTTTTGAACATTTTCTACACTACGTCCTATAACTAAACAAACTAAACAAATATTAGTTTGAATGATTAGACAGTTGATAAATTGCACTGCAAAGCCCATCTTTCACTAACTTAATCATAAGAGATCTTTTTTTACTGCATATGGCATAAGGTACTTATGTCAAAGATCTTTCACTATTTCTAATTTTAATGGGTGTTCAGCTGTAATAAAGATCGTTCAAGAGTACTTCAAGGATTCTGACAGCTAATTTTGCTTCACACAGAGGCTGCTCTCCCTCTTTACAGTAAATTAAAGTGGCACAGTAATTGCAAGACATAACTAATGTACACACAAATACAAAGCAGCAGTGGGGTCCTACCTGCATTGAAGGTGCATTCTTTGGATTTGCTGGAATAGAAAACAGAAAAATTAATGCAACAGGAAAGATTTATCTGCAGTACAAGTCAGGGTTTGACTGCAATCCATACTGGGAAATGCACAATAAGAAGGATGCATTTTCAAAGCTTCTGCAAGCTTTTCCAATAACCTCAGTAATTTGTTTTTATTTTTGTTGTGCATGACAATAAAAAAAAAAAAAAACTGCAAAAACCACAGGCCATGTGTCAATCAAATCAAAGGGGCAGAAGACCACTGGAATAATCAACAGGTAGCATTTCTAGTGAAGACACATTTTTACAAAGCTTTGGAAATTATTTTCACTGAGTTACTGTCATTTCTGTAAGATGCACCATTTTCTGGTCTTTATGGTGTCATTTTGTCTTGCAAATCTTCCAGATTTGTTTGTTAACTTACGGGGCCTTTCTTTATGACCTTTATTACTGATACCTTGCTAACATGGCAGCATGTGTATTCCTAAATATCATCCTTCCTCCTCCCCCGGGCTAACAGCAAAGTGATGCAGCCTTGGGCATATGTTTCTGTTATTTGACAAGACACAAAGCTGAAGCCACAGTTCAGTTTTTCTTTCATGACTAAATAAACACTTTAATGCTTTGATATGTCTGTATATACAGCTGGATAAAGAGAACAAGCCTGTTTTTTCTATTCAGCACACAAAGTTAGCAGAGAAGTCCAATCCACACAAGGGTGGTGACACACTGTTAGTTAAACACAGTGAATGTGGTGCTTAGTCCAACAACATGACAGAGGAAGATCTGAACCTGTGTCAGAATGGTAAAATGTATTTAGAGAAAAATGTTAGAATTTAAATGAATCAGCTGCTTTGCCAAAGTACATAATTCAACCTGTCACTCATAAGCTGTTCCTGAATCAGCTGTCTGTCACCAAACAACTGTCTGCTGGGCATTTCAGTACATGCTGACCACTCAGCCAAACCTGTCAGGATGCTGTCAACCAATCAGATTACCAGGATGCTGGCTCAGCTGACAAGTGGTTGTCACTATGGCAACAGCAGCAAAAGTAAAGACTTGGCAAGATAAAGGTGATGGCTTATCTCTTCATGGTCAGCAACAGGAGAGCCTGGAAACTTTGGCTTGTGAAGAATATTCAACAGGGCATTTGTTTACCAGGGATCTAACGGGAAAAATCCTCATCAGAGCAAAAAAAACTCTGTCTTAGTGAAGAGTTTTTTTTTGTTTTTTTTTCAGGAAGCAGGTTTAACTGTGTATTTTACCGATCAAACAAAGGACAGGAGAATAATAAGCACAAAAATAAGATGTAGGTGGGCGTGTTTCAGTATAACATGAAACACCTGACGAAAATTAAAAGATGACTGCAAAGTAACCGGGCCACTGATCTGACGACCTGACTGGTGTCTGCTGCAGCTCTGGGCAGCTGGAGGCGACTAAACAGGCTGTCAAGAAAAAACACATAAAGGCCTGTTTGTCTCTTGAACTGTGTGTGTGTGTGTGTGTGTGTGTGTGTGTGTGTGTGGTCTGCCTGTAGGATAAGGCGTGGCCTCATTCTAACCAATAACAAAACAAGATTGATCCAGAGCCAGTAATTAGTGTAGGGCATGCTGGGTAACTGGCAGCAGGACAGGGAAAATAACTGTGGATCTCAAAGCCATGTGGCTGCAGTCCTAGTCACCACATTTCCAGGGAGGGGGAATTCACAAACAGACCACTCATTAACATGTGGCACTGAACGTATTGTTGGCATTTTCTGCCTGCTTGCACGCTGACAACACAGTGGCCTCTTCTAAGAACCAGAGGGGGCTAATGAGCAGCTAAGACCTTTGAGAGTTCCTCTGAAAACCAGAGTTTTGTTGGAGTGCGATCGAGAGGGAGAGATTTTCACTGAATCTCTAACCTCTTGCTACCAGACTAAAAAGTGTTGCCTGGAAGGACTCAACAGGCATTTACCTGGGTCTGGGTAATTAGCAGAGAGATGGATCTTCAGGTGATCAAAGCAACCTACAAACAACAGATACAGTAATTGATGAGCTCTGCGACTCTAAAGACGTCAGCATGAACCACTTGTGCAGCTAAGCTGAGTCTTTTTAAAGTGAAGAAACCCAGCAGCTGTTCTGCAGTACCACTTAATATGTTCCCAATGTTCAGAGCTCAGACATGCCAGCCAGGGCTCAGTTCAAAACAACTCACTCATTAACTGTTGTGGCTTTCAGCTGTTGTCTGGAAGTGTCTAATTGAAAACTGAGATGACCTCAGCAAAGTTTTCTTTAATACCTGCAGAGTTCCAAATTGCATAAAGATGAAAGAGTTTGCATGTTTATCATTTTTTTGTATATTGTACAATTAAAAACATATTTCTAGGTTATTTCTAATTACTTTGCAAATTGTTAAATGCTTATAGTATAGTAAATATCTTTTAACCACAGTGATGCAGACAGACAGGAGACGGATGTTGCAGTCTAAGTGATGGGCTGTGGCTTCTGAACTCGGCGAACGGTGGAACAGTCAAATGTGCTTCCATTTCCCAGTCCATTATGACTGAAGTAGGGAAAGGGCTCAGTTAATGGACACAGGTCATCTTCACTCAACTCTCAAAATGGTTGGTCCATATGGCATTAGACTAATCCACTCTCTGTGGTATGAGACTTATCAGGCAAAATACCCAAAACACAGAAAAGGTGAGAGAAAGAAACAGAAGAAGGGAAGGAGGAGGAATATCTGACAGACAGGAGGAACAGATTTTAATCTTTTCAACATAATGCTGATAATTTGATCATTTCCTACATATGCATTTGTATAGTTTTAATGTGACTGAGGGTGTGTCAATTATTCTAGTTGTTAAGTCTTGTTAAACAAACATTGCGTTAGGGTCACAATTTTAAGTATACAAATTATTTCCGCAAAAAAGAGAGACAGAACATAATGGAAATCATATCCTTTGCATAAATTTAAAAGCTGACCTAATAGTGATGTAAAACTGGTTTATTGTGGCTAAACTGGGACATGGAGAATTAAAATGCTTCTCTACAGTCAGTGATGTGGTCAATATGTTTGTTGAAAGTAAAGCCGGAGACCTAATCAATGTTATCAGTGTTTTTGCAAGCTGAGGAGAATCAGTAATTGTAACGCTGGTCCCACAGTTGCCTCAGGCTCCTGTCTGTGCTTGTAAAGCTGCAGGTTGTTTTACAATAGCTGTCTTTGCAGCCCTTTGACTCAGTTATAAGCTGCTTTGTTGGTCCAAGAAATAAATGAACTCATTTGAATGTCTTTGAAAAACCACATTAATCAGTGTATAAACGTGCACCATCCTGGGCAGCACAGGCAGATGAAGCTACAGCAGGTTTTGTGATATTGTCATTGTGTTGATCTTCAGCCTGCCACATGAAGCAGGAGCTCTGTCAGCGTTGGCTGCCAGAATCAATCAGGTTTAACAGAACAATCAGTTAACTGACAGAAGTGCTGAGCACAGTGTGACTGCACTTCTGTCTCTTCGCATTTACTCGTCATATATGTGCGTTTCAAAATTGGACACAAATGTGACATATTTGTTTCTGCCATCATTAAAAACTCAATCACAAAAAGCCACTGATGACACTAAAACACAGGCTCATTTCATACATGGTGACATACACAAACACATAATGTCGTTCATTACCTCAGGGGTTTCCAAATCAGCAGCTGGTCCGGGACTACAACTACACAACTAAGCTATGGTAAACCCTTCTAACAATTATAACGTAGTGGTTTTTGTGATCCAGTCAGACCTGACTCTTGCCTTTTGATCTGTGTCCACTAACAACTGGGTCTTGTTTCTCTTGTATTTGTGTTACTATGCAGCCCCTCCCCACAGCCACACAGCCCTGCAGACGTTGAAACCTATAGTACTGCATGAAACAGTTTGCATGACAGCATAAAACACCACAACTTCCTCAGGCTGTCACGAAGCCAGGGTCAAACAACTGATTACTGACAGTCTAGACTGAGAATAATCACAGACTTTAGATGGTGAAGCCCATTTAATAATCCAACCTTATTGTGAAAGTACAATGTATAATCTAATCAAACATTAGGCAAAGAGCAAATGAGACACCATCTGGGCGTGACACCAAAAGAGTCTCTTTCTTTTCTGACACTCCTTCAGTTTTTAAAAAATTGCTGCTACCACCTGGTCATCAAGGGTTAGCTGTACACTTTCCTTTACAAAGCATAAACATTTACTAGATGTTTTGTGTTATCAATCACATAAGACCTTCTCCTCCAGAAACCTTTACTAAAAAAAATCCTCTCTGCTCTATGTCAAACACTGATTATTCATTGTAAAGCAACTAGTTACCTGGAAGATCTCTTCATGTCTGCAAAGAGTCCGTTACCAGAAGTCAACAGTGGTGAGCAGTCGGAGCGGTGCCTGTCCTGTTCAACAGCCTTTGCAGCAGCACACCAACTTCCTCCTTCACTGAGCAAACTTTTAGCTCTGACTGAGGAGGCCCTGTCATCCAATCAGAACATGCTTCCTGAACATGAAGACCCCACCCCCTCTGCCCGGTAACCACACCCCACTTTTACCAAGAACTGCTGTATATCTGAGCCGCAAGCAGGACAGGACGGGGTGAGAGCAAAGAAAAAGAAGAGAAATGAAAGAAAGAGATAAGATTAAAAAAAACAAGGGGCATGAAAGAGGTTTCATGAGAGAGAATAATACAAAATAAGAAAAAAAATGAATTTAGAAGAAAGACAGCATGCAATAAGACAAAGAGGTGGATAATGAGAAAAAGGATAATAGACAAGGTGTGTGTACTTTAATCTTTGTTAAACTTCCTCTGCTTTCATTTACAGATGATAACTGACCCATTTGAGTTCACATGGCTGTGACACATGGATGTTTCACTGCACGGCAAGATCACAGCTGTGGCTTTGCAAAGACCAGCAACTTGTTAACTGGAAAACATAATTCATGGTGACGTGATGTGACGTGTACGTTTGATTTACTGCAGGATAACAGAAGTGCTGAGCGCGGAGGTACAACAACCACATGTGATGACAAGGCACATCAGGCGACACTAATAATGATGAGGTGCAGAATCCATTTCTGACCTGTTTCTTTTCTCCCCTCACGTAGTCGGAATAATTAAAACCTCTCAAACATCCCGAGTGTGTTTTACGCTTTCATGCAGCTCCTACAAAGTTCATCTTGAGCAACATTTTTGATGGCTGGTAATAATAAAACTAAATGTTATAAACCTTTTGTTGTTGTTTGAAAAGGTAAATATCTGCCTCAACATGGAACATTTATCATGACCTAAACTGTAAAAGCTAGTTATTATGTTGGAGGATTCAACATAAGGCTACTACTTTAATGTTGTTGTGTCCTACATTTGCAATTAAGACGCAGCAAATAATGTTCATTCAATTACTTTACAGAGAAAAAGTCAAAAACCTTTTGTAGAAACCAGAAGTTGGTTGGTGATAAGTTAATACCTGAAAATCACAGGATGCTTCCATTTAAAATAAATTATACACTGAGCACAGACATTTCTACAGCTAATTGTGGGGTTCAGTAACAGTATGTTTAATATCTATCCATTCTCAACACCTGCTTATCAGCACGGCTGGCGACTATCCCAGCATGCACTTGGAAGAAAGCAGGTGCCCCACATTGTGCAGTTTGATAGAGCATCAAACAGCACTAGTCTGTTTGTAGACAGGCAGAAGAGAGATAAGACAGTTCATTAAAAACAAGCAAAAGTGACCCAGTGGAAAGGAAAAGACAAAAACTGCTTGAGTACACAACTCTGCTGACCCACAGCATGCACTCACGGACTCTGAGGAGTTTGAACTTTGTTTTCATATAAGTGTAATGTTTCTCTGTCATTTTATACAAGAGGAGAACAGGAGAAAGCTGTTACCTTTTTCCACCAGAGGAGCTGCTGGAGGATGTGGTTCGACTCCGACTCTCTGCTGCCATCTCTCGCTTGACCAGAGTGAGGCGCTCTGTGGACATACTCTTCCTGAAGGAGAGGAGCAAGAGCATTCATCAGTATGTTCTGACATTTGAAGCTTATCATTATCCTTACTAACATCTCATGCCCAAGGCTACTACTCTAAAATACAATTCCTGGTTAGATCAGGGCCACATCAATGAAACTCGGAATGAGGAATAAATAAGGTTTGAAAGAATGTGTATGGTAAAACAAAAACTGAAATTATGCATAAAAAACATTGTCAAAAAGACCGAAGCCAAAAGCCAAAGCTAAAAACCACAGCACTGCTTTCATATGGCTGGTAAAAGGTTCTGGGTGATGTTGCCTGTCTGCTTTTCATCATGTAAAAGTACAATTACTGAAATCAACCATCAGATTTCAGGCTCCTTGGTGCAGACACATACAGTGGGTACAGAAAGTATTCAGACCCCTTTAAATTTTTCACTCTTCGTGTCATTGCAGCCATTTGCCAAAATCAAAAAAGTTCATTTTATTTCTCATTAATGTACACTCAGCACCCCATCTTGACAGAAAAAAAACAAATGTAGAAATTTTTGCAAATTTATTAAAAAAGAAAAACTGAAATATCACATGGTCATAAGTATTCAGACCCTGTGCTCAGTATTGAGTAGAAGCACCCTTTTGAGCTAGTACAGCCATGAGTCTTCTTGGGAATGATGCAACAAGTTTTTCACACCTGGATTTGGGGATCCTCTGCCATTCTTCCTTGCAGATCCTCTCCAGTTCTGTCAGGTTGGATGGTGAACGTTGGTGGACAGCCATTTTCAGGTCTCTCCAGAGATGCTCAATTGGGTTTAGGTCAGGGCTCTGGCTGGGCCAGTCAAGAACGGTCACAGAGTTGTTCCGAAGCCACTCCTTTGTTATTTTAGCTGTGTGCTTAGGGTCATTGTCCTGTTGAAAGGTGAACCTTCGGCCCAGTCTGAGGTCCTGAGCACTCTGGAAGAGGTTTTCTTCCAGGATATCTCTGTAGTTGGCCGCATTCATTTTTCCTTCAATTGCAACCAGTCGTCCTGTCCCTGCAGCTGAAAAACACCCCCACAACATGATGCTCCCACCACCATGTTTCACTGTAGGGATTGTATTGGGCAGGTGATGAGCAGTGCCTGGTTTTCTCCACACATACCGCTTAGAATTGACGCCAAAAGGTTCAATCTTGGTCTCATCAGACCAGAGAATCTCATTTCTCATAGTCTGGGAGTCCTTCATGTGTTTTTTGGCAAACTCTATGCGGGCTTTCATGTGTCTTGCACTGAGGAGAGGCTTCCGTCGGGCCACTCTGCCATAAAGCCCCGACTGGTGGAGGGCTGCAGTGATAGTTGACTTTGTGGAACTTTCTCCCATCTCCCTACTGCATCTCTGGAGCTCAGCCACAGTGATCTTTGGGTTCTTCTTTACCTCTCTCACCAAGGCTCTTCTCCCACGATTGCTCAGTTTGGCTGGACGGCCAGGTCTAGGAAGAGTTCTGGTCGTCCCAAACTTTTTCCATTTGAGGATTATGGAGGCCACTGTGCTCTTAGGAACCTTGAGTGCTGCAGAAATTCTTTTGTAACCTTGGCCAGATCTGTGCCTTGCCACAATTCTGTCTCTGAGCTCCTTGGGCAGTTCCTTCGACCTCATGATTCTCATTTGCTCTGACATGCACTGTGAGCTGTAAGGTCTTATATAGACAGGTGTGTGCCTTTCCTAATCAAGTCCAATCAGTTTAATTAAACACAGCTGGACTCCAATGAAGGAGCAGAACCATCTCAAGGAGGATCAGAAGAAATGGACAGCATGTGAGTTAAATATGAGTCACTGCAAAGGGTCTGAATACTTATGACCATGTGATATTTCAGTTTTTCTTTTTTAATAAATTTGCAAAAATTTCTACATTTCTGTTTTTTCTGTCAAGATGGGGTGCTGAGTGTACATTAATGAGAAATAAAATGAACTTTTTTGATTTTGGCAAATGGCTGCAATGACACAAAGAGTGAAAAATTTAAAGGGGTCTGAATACTTTCCGTACCCACTGTATGTGCAAAGATAAATGTGGTGTGGAAATCAAAAAAACAAAAAGTGTCTGTTTTTACTAGCTTATCCCATTAGCCATCACATCTGACATTTAATGCAAGATTGATTTGAAATGAGTGCACATAGCTTTGTCTTTAGCAGAGTTTAATCTTAAATATACCTCTTAATGGACTGCAGCACCTCTTTCTTTGGAGATGACGGGGAGGAGAGGAGGCGTTTCTGTTGGATGTAGCCGTTGCTCAGAGGCCTTGAGGGGAGAGCTTGCAGGAGCTGACGCACTGCAAAGCAAAAATCAACATCATAAGCGAAATCAGGAGAGGATGTCAAGAATTTCACAGTTGATGGATATCCTGGAATCAAACATGAATTAAAAGACATACATGCTGTATGTGAGACAGTGTTGCCGCTATGCAGTGACACTTCCTAAATTCTATACATGGAAAGACAATTGTGTTACCACTGAATCGCTACTGCTCCAATAAAGGTCTGATTAAGAGTCACAGGACATGCCATCCATGAATGATAGCCATGCATTTAACCTCGAAAATAACCACATAAAGTACAGCAAGATGATAACTGATGTGAAAATTCAGGACTCTGACTCTGTTTAATTCAGGACTCTGTCTCTGTTTTTGAATGTTACCTTACTTACCCTTGGTAGGTGCTGCTGATGCTGTGGTGGCCAGTGGTCTCCTCCCAGCTGCATGGACTCCTGGTTGAATCCCCAGGCTCTGCTCCTCACAGTATCCAAGCCGTCGCAGGGCATCGGCCAGAGCCGCCTTCAGCAGCTGGATTTCATCCTCCTGTAGCTGCAGCCTCTGCTCAAGATGGGAGACACGGTCCTCCATATCCATGTTGCTGCTAGCTGACACTGTGTCGTCTGCACAGGAAGTCAGGCAGGAGAGCAAAACTAAGTTCAGAGTTCAGTTTAGAGTTTGGAGTCTTTAAGTTGGTGACACTGATTTTATACACAAAGATTTTTACTTCTGAATGTGACCACTACAACTTAGCATCAGTGTGCAACATTCCTAATTTGTAACTGCTATACTTTATCATGTTTATTTGTTTATACAGTAAACACCAACAGCTGTTTGTGTGTGAGTGTTATGGATAGCTGCACTGCTGCTAACTATGCTAACTAGCTGCTGCTACTACTCTGTCAACCAGTGGTTTTGAGTTTCTAGTGGGTATAAAAGCACACAGAAAACTTCAGTGGCTTTAATAATTTAGACTGTGTGTGTGAGAAAGAGAGAAAGAAAAGGGGACACCAAATACCAGGTTGTGTTTGCTTTGTATGGACAGTGTGGGAGTGGAGAGAGAGAACAGAACAGAAAGACAGATGGAGACAGTCACGAACAGAGCAACAACAGCTTTGTTTTGTTTGTTATATTATGGGGCAAGAATTAAAGGTACCTAGTGGAGTTTTTAAAAGCCATGTTGAAATAAGTACAAATGTTTTGATTGGCAGGTCCCTATTTTGTTTGTATAATTTCTTTTGTTTGCACTGCCAATTCTGCAGTCTGCAGGGGGCAGTAATGCTCCTGTGAGGAAAATACAGCTATCTGATGTAAATATGTTAAATGATGCACATTTTTAAAAAAAGATATTTAGTAAATGTTTACACACCATACACCACATCTAACACACCATATGTGCTAAACTTTAAGGACACACAGTGTCTTTGGAAACACAATGAAACAGAAACAGTGAATGTAAAACTGTAGTTACAGTTTAACACAGTAGTTTTTTTACATTTCTAAATTGCTATACATTTGTTTGTTAGTAAAAAAAAAAAAAGTGTGCATTTTTTAATTGCATTGTTTTTCTATTGACTTGTACTGCTGCAAATGAACTGGTTCTGATGCTCCCTCAGTGCCCTGTCCTTATTTCTCTCATCTTGAACTCTTTCCAGCCTAATCGTCCACCATCCTCCCACAA
Source organism: Mastacembelus armatus (assembly GCF_900324485.2). Lineage (NCBI taxonomy): Eukaryota > Metazoa > Chordata > Actinopteri > Synbranchiformes > Mastacembelidae > Mastacembelus > Mastacembelus armatus. The sequence goes on along the minus strand of NC_046645.1, from coordinate 23,160,422 downwards.
TGATGTCACTGGAAGCCGGCCAGATTATCAGTCAAGTGCAGATTATTCATCTATGGTGCACATTAACAGATTACAACCTGATGCAGGTATACTGTTGCTTATAAATGTATAGTCCTTTTATTAAATGTCCCTCTTCACATTATTATTGATTTTAAAGCGCCCAATTTTAATACTGAAAAACGTGCTGTGTATTTTTTATAAAATAGCTACAGTAGCAGTGACTAGTGCTAATATTACATTTGGTCACACGAGCCACTACAATACAATCCAGCATGCATCTATTCAGCACTGCAAGCTAAGCTGGGCAAAACAGGGGGTACTCTTACTGTCACTGTATCACATCTCAGGGGTCATTTGAGATAAACAGGTGTCCTGAGGAAAATCAAGCTTCAGATTTACATACAGAAATGAAACTCAGCGGCGATTTGCATGTTCCAATAGACCAACAGCATAATGTGAGATTGTGTCAGGTCTTCCTCAACAGTTCCCTTTAGTTTCTACAACTTCTTGATGAAATTATATGATACAGGAATTAGATCTTTTTTTTTTCTGAATATCAGAAATCAGTCAGGCTGATGATCTGACCACAGCCTTCAGCTCTTTAGGAAGAAAAAGCATTTTATTCTAATGATATATTTCTGCTGTTTATACTTTATCTTGATCATTTGATCCTGGTAGTTTCCATTACAGTTGAAAGGGTAGGCTGCCTTGCATCTCTCCTTTATAAAAAGCTGCCAGCTCCTAAAAACCTTACATTAGTCTTCACTGTGGTCTAAATGCTGTTTCAGAGCCGAGGACCCATTTGAAAATGAAAACTCCTACATAAGGATATTACATACATAAACACTCCCGCAAATCTCTTCTCACTATTCTGTTACCTACATTACTCCATTTGCTAATCAAAGTGATGATGCAGTGAAAGCATCAATGGCAACTATAGTGATTCAAGATTAATCCAACTTGTTTTTTACATTACTTATGTTTTGAAAATCATCTCTTTAGTAAAACAGAATACAGACGAGGTGATAAAACACATGCAATGGGTACAGATCATAAGAAAGAAAGAAAGAAAGAAAGAAAGAAAGAAAGAAAAAGAAAAAGAAAGTCATGAACTGAAGTAGAAGAGGACAGAGTGTAGGTGGGAGGAACAGGGGAGAGATTCAGTAGTGACAGAAAGAGACGGGAGCAGAGAGAAAGAGAGAAGAGTGATTAATTTTTAACTGACTACAGCAATAATCTTGTTTATTTAAACTGCTGTGACCATTAACTATATTGTACTGAACAAACAGAGAAATGAGGAGACAGGAGAAACAGTATATAAAGATTGCCTAATGTCTGTGTCTGTGATATGCATTAATCTTTTGTTATTCTATTTATGTTGCTATCTAAATAATCAGGGTTTATCTTCTGTATGGTGGCTGTTTCAGGACATTTTTAAAGTTGAGATTATCTCAGCTCTTCACTGGATCAGCAGTTATCAAAGTAAGTAGGATTTAAGGGTCAACTGTCTAAAGAATGAAATCTTGATTTTATGCTAAAATCCCAACATTAGGATGATAAAAGCCTAAAGTTAGATAGTTTTGCATGTTAAAACCTCTTAAATGTTTGGATTTTAGCATATTAGCAACACATTTCGAATAAAACATTTATTATACACTGTATGTTGAAAATGTAATTTAGTATTGTTAAATAGCTATCATCATTCAGTAAAAACAATTTTGGTCATGTGGTCATTAGAGTGAAGTAAAATGATGTTAGGATTTACAACTTTATTGTCTGTGAGCTGAAATTTGTCTCGGAGCCTGGTGAATTGTAGGATTGAGTAGATAAATAAAAGATAAACACAAAGTTCAAAATATAAATGCACATTTAATTAGTCTACATATCATTTTTAACACTTAGCCAAATATGTTATTTGTAAACTGTAGAGAAAGAGCAAGAGAGAAGGAGGGATCCCTCCATCAACCCCTTCCTCGTTTCCATTACTCCTGCTTTCACCTTCAGCTCCTCTACTCTCAGGACACCAGTTTAAAACTGCTGCTAAGCTGGCTACTTTTCAACTTGCCCTTGAATTATCACACATACACACACAGGCACACAGTAACACTGGTTACACCTCAGCAGTATTCCACTACTCCACCTATTAAAGCCACATCTATTTAATATCCAGCAGGCGAGACACACACTGTTTGCATTAGAAGCTAACTTCCCTTTCCATCCCGGGCCAGAGAGACATCAGTGTAAAGTGTTGCTTAACAACCAGCTGAAGATGTTACAGACACATGGCTGCTCTCAGGAGCAAAATGACAAGAGAAGGAGAAGGTCAGTGGACAAAAGAGTGAGATGGCTGGAGGAGAGCAGGTTAGAGGGAGGGCAGACTGAAAGAATGATGAAATGCAGGGGGGTGTGCTGTGTGCGAAGCTGCTGTAGAGAGAGAGAGAGTGAGATGGATAGTGGGAGGTTGGTGCAGGGCAATAAGAAAACTGAAGGCTGCTGAAATATTCATGGTGCGGTGAAATGCTGATGAAGGTGGAGCTCGTCTCGCCTACCTGCCATTGTGTCACGCTGAGCGCCTGGTCACTCCTCCTGTCAATCACCCAGTGAGACAGTCCACAGAGTAAACAGTCAGCCAGTCAGTCAGACAAGTTGTCCACTTGCTCTTACTCTTCCTGCCCCAGAGGCTTTGTGGACTCTTGATTCCCTCCCCTTCCCGTCTGCAATCAGTGCTGTTTCACTCAGTCTCTGTCTCACACACACACACACACAGACAGACAGACAAACTCTCATCTCCCATTCTCTCTTACTGAACCTCTCCCTCCTCCCACCTCCACTTTCTCCTCTTTCCCTCATTTCCTGGACCACTCCCTCTTCCTCCCTCCATCAACCCCTTCCTCGTTTTTCCCTCCTCTTTTTCTCCTCCCCTCCATCACTTCCATCCCTCCTCCTCCTGTCTTGTTAGATACAGACAGAGGGAGCAGAAGGTGGAGCCTGGCTCAGGGCCACACACACACACACACACACACACTGCACCAGCACCGACATCTGTACAGCCAGGCACCACCAGGAAGAGATGCTGCAGAGTCAGAGTTCTGGATCAATGACACACACACACACACACACACACACACACACACACACACACACACACACACACACACACACACACACACACACACACACACACACACTCATAAATACACTGAAGTGCTGAAGCACACATGATCCACATGCCCTTACTATACAACTGCATGTTAGTAAAATTCAACATGTATAAAATGACTGTCATGACTGCCAAAATACTTTTATACAGTGCATTGTGAAAATGTAGAAACCTGTTTACTCCTATCAGATTGGTTTTCCTGTTTGAAAAGGATAAAAGTGCAAATCTTCAAGTCCCCAACCAAAGTAACATTTGCTAAAATCAACAGTCTCCAGGTGCTCAAAGATGAAACTATATTAATGACCCTTTTTTTAAAAAGATTTTATATCTTCAGCAGGAACGAACCAGTGGATGCACTTAAAACACTCTTTCTTATAAACACAAGGTTTTCATCAGTCTGCAACAGAAAGCTGAAGCACAGTCAGATACATGAAGCTTTTTCATCCACTGCACCCAAATCACAGGGCTGTGGAGCAGTGCTGTGTACCATGATCGACAGCTCCACTGCCCACTCTGCTTCAGTCATTACATTTCTATCTACTGTCTTGAAAGAACATACTGTACTCCACACTACATGTATCTACTACTACACACCATCTCTCTCCCCACTAAACATGGTCCTGACGCCACTCTAAACTGTGGTAATCTGTGTATTTCAGGCTGCATCCTATCATAGTTAGATCTTTAAGTAAACTATTCTTAGCTGAATTCAGAATATTGTTCTGCAAAAAAAAGACAAAAAAAAAAAAGAAAGAACCCAGTAATTCTGGGTATGAACATTATGGGGAAATCATCTCCACACTCTGCTGGTGGCAGAATGAAATGTAAGCATAAAAAAGAAAACTGCACAGAGAAAGATGGATGCAACAACAGCTAAACCTCCTGAACCAACAGGTCTGAGAAGAATACAGTATACTGAAGTTTAATGTGCGGGCAATGACAGGACATACATATTTAGCACGTTAATATGATAAAAACCTCTTACGTGTTTCTGTGCTGACGTTAGGCAATCATATATAAAACTTTATACAAAACAAGGGCAACAGCAAATTCTGATTCAGGTTACTTTTTGAGGGAGGTGCAAATATACTTGGTAATTATACTTGAAGTGGGGTGAATAAATCCTTGTTTAATGCTGCCTGTAGTTTATCTCTGCAGAATCATTAAATAAAGCCATGTAGGTTTTCAGCATTATACAGACTGACACAGAATATCTAACCTGCACCCGAGTGCTTTAAAACTATTAAAACTACAGTGTGTGTACTTGTGTGTGCGTGTGTTTGGCTCAATATCTGACCATGTGGCCGAGGAGAACAGGTCTGTTGAACACTGACGAGCTCTGGTTACAGCGAGAGGACAGATGGCAGAGGGAGAATGAGGGAACAGGAACAAATGGAGGCAGATGGACAGACACAAGTCAAAGAAAGTGGTTGATGGTCACTCACTTAGCAGATGCTGTGCTGCTCAGACCAACAGTTCTTCCAGTCTTCCAGCATTAACTTACCAGACAAGACAGCTCCTATTATTTTCTATTATTCTCCAGTGTCTACCTGCATCAACTGCAGCACAGCAGTGAAACATCTGTTTCTCTCCAGACATCTTCATAGTCTCAGGTCTTATTCACACCTCATGCAGGCCTATTTTCAGCTTCATCTTCAGCACTTATCACAGGTCACATGTTTCTTGTTTTTGCATGAGAAGATTTGATGTAAATTGTTGTTCTGCCTCTGCATGGTTTTAAGTGAACATGGTTTGGTTTTGTTGTAGCGCTTCTAGCTGCACTTTTCAAACATGGATCCCTATAGGTCACAACTTGAAATGGCTGAAAATACTGTGGCACGTGTCCCTGCATGAAGATGTTGTAATGGACAGTACAGCAATTTCACAGGTTAGTGCCCCCTTATCCGACTGAAAGTGTGTTTAAATAGCTGTTTTTGGTCAGATGGAAAGTCTAAAGTCTGCTGAGCCTTAATGGCACACAGTAATGTTAAGGGAAGGGGTCATGCTGAATAGATGCTGAATCCCATCCAGTTCCAGACAGTCTGACCTCTGATGTCTGGGTGGTGGAAATGAGAGGATCAGTGTAGATGAAACATGCGTTTCTTCCCCTTTTACTGTAATATGAGAATCAGATACGTAATAAAAATTAGACTAACTGAATGAGCATCAGTCTCTCTCTCCTGCACCGTGTCCAACTGTAATTTAAGTGGAAATTCTGGTATTTTATAAATTTTAGAGAAGGGCAGACATAGCAGCAGGACCAGCTGTCACTCAACAACCTCTCCTGCTAACCTGTGGCTGACATTAATCGCTTCATGTTTTTATTTCTACCTTTCTCTATCACATGAGCTCAGCTCCCATGAAGCCTGTGGCTAGAGCCTGTGCAGCAGAGTTTGACTGAAATCACAAAGCCATGGAGCTCCCAATGGTGAAAGGCACATGTCACATCTTTGATGACAAACATCAGAGCTCAGCTCAGACCCTCATGACCCCTCACTGTGCCTCCACCTGCTGCTCAGTATGGCTGTCTGTGGACTTCCGCAAACTGCACTCTCAGATAACAGCATCATCTCAATGATTGACTGTGATTATGCTAGGACAAAACTTGCATCTACTTTGTTTGAAAGGGCTGAAGAATCCACCACCACAGCTGACAAAAGCACAGATATGATCAGGCCTGGACACAGCAGCACAGTAAACGCTTTGTACTTGTAAAGCAGGATGTGAAAGATGCATCGATGTGAGGCTCCAGGAGGGAGAAGACAGGCAAATGAAACTGCTAGGTGATCAGCAGAGATAACCATGTATTCAAATCTAGAACTCAGCTTGATATCAGCCTGCTACAGTTCAGCCTCTCATCACCAAATATAACCCCAAAACACAGTGGTCAGGACTGAAAACACTCCAAAAAACAAACAAATAAACAAAACACAACAATGGCAATGAGGAAAAATGGAAAAATGGAAAATGCAGGAGGAGCTGCAAAGAAAATGAATGACAACAACCTAATCCGAATGTGATTAAATAATGAAGATCAGTTTCTTTAGTGTATGTATATTTTCTATGCACAGAAAAAGAAAATATATCCACCCTGTATATCCAAGCTATGGTCAGCTTCATTAAACTAGCCAATCCAAAATAAGACAGCACTGCAAGCAGCCCTGAGAAGATAAAGTGACATTTGTATATAACACATCCAATCAGGATGGTTTGCACAGTCATACCATATTTAAGGGAAACGAGCTGTAAAATATTTTCCTTCTACCAAATTATCGTCTATTTTTGTATATTTCTAAACACATCTCTGTTATTCTGGCAAAGTAAATATAAATCTCAGTTTTGTTTGTTTGTTTGTTTCCTTTTTTCTAAACATTTCAGCTGTGTGGCAGTGCTGGGCTTCATGTTTTCTCTTGTGTCTGGTGAAGTGAGATGAGAAGCAGCTCACCATTGTTGCAGTACTGTAGCAGCAGGTTGGTGCTGTCATACAGGCTCCCACACGAAGCTATCCCCTCCGACATCCTCCCCTCTTTCCTTCTTCCTTCTCTCTGGCCAGCTCTTCCTCCTCTCGGTCGAGTCCTCTGTCCTTTTTTAAATCCTCTCCGTTTGTGCTTCACGCCGTCGGCCCTTCCTGCCTCCGTAACATTCATCAGCACACACACACACCTTTACCTGTCTGAGCTCCCTTCACTGTCAGCGTCAAGCCATCCGCTACCAACAAATCACACTTTTACTGTGTGCTGTCAAAATAAAAGACTGATGTTCACCCACCTGCAGTTCATAGATTGTGTTTGGTGTGGAAGAATCTTAAGTTGTCGTATTTTATTTCAACAACAATTCAGTCACATGTGGCATTTGCAAACCTATTTGACAAATAATTTAGTCTATCACATTTCAATTGGCCCAAACGATGCCCCTCACTATTCTTTCCTTTTAAGGCCTTTTCTCCTAATCAGTGATTTTCTGAAGATTTTATATTCTAACAGCTCAATTACACGTGGTCTGTATTGTATTTATAATTTAATTAAAAGTTCCCCATTTATCCCAACCAGATTAAATCAATGTAGGCTACTATTTAAAATCACGCATATTCTTCTGTTTTAAACAATCTTCCAGTTATACCTAAATATTAAAATGTGAAGCTATTTTTGGTTACACACAGACGTCACATTACAGCAAACGGTTAATTCTTTTTGGAGAAGCAGGATCATTAACATGCTTTTATTTTGAAGAGAAACCCGCCCGTTTCCCGGTGATAAACTACCATTATTGTTGCCAACTGCACAAATGATCTGCGCATGTTTCTGCCCCGTGTACCGCTGTTACTATAGCAACAGCCTCCGGTGATGATCAGGTTTGAACAAACAACAAGCTTTGAGTTGTAAAGAAACGTCGAACATCCGACTGCAGCTTAGGTTTCTGCACAGAGAAGGCGATGCTCACTGTTGCCTTGCTGAATTATTAATCGGTGCGCCGTACCTGACGCACGTGTGGTAAATTAATGCCGAGGATTCGATGAGCAAAGTGATTTTACAAACAAAACCTGCTGATACCTGCTGAAAGGCATCACCAATAGTCACTTCAAATTATGTTTAGTCCCCCTGCAAATGATAAAAGTCAAACAATCCAATTTCAATTATAATTATTAGTCTATTTCATTTGACTGGGTGCCAAACTTTTAGTGCTTCAATTTAGGTTTTATTTCGAAAGTATTGACCGGATGTACAACTATGTTGTCATGTCTGACTTTATATCTTGGTTTGTTGTAGTTCCTCACTGTGACAAGGTGGCAGTAACCCGTCAGAGATAATCACGATCACAGCTATACTGTTCCATATTCACACAGTCTGATCCGGTTCAAAAACTAACAAACGCCAAACGCCGAGTTTTGTGCTATTTTTGGATGTTTTGATAAAAATCTAAAACCAAACAGTGAATCTTAAACTACATGTAATGCGCATGCTCCACCAACGTAGCTTTGTTATTGTCACGTGACTGCTGACGAGACGCTGTCAAGTTTTGCGGAGTATCTTCTAGTAGCTGCTAGAAATGATGAAATATCACGAAATGTTCTGTGCTGCCTTGTGAGTAGAGTTAGTACAACTGAAATATCGACCTGTGTGCGAGAGTTGAATCATTTGAAACTGTCTGGCGAGTTTTAAACAGCAAAGGAACATTAAGGTTTGCGCTGAATTATCGAATTAGCCCCAAAACGAGGAAGTCCCGACTGAGCAAACAGTAAGTTTATTAAAAGTTTTAACGTGGCGGTTAAAGTTTTTGACACAATTTGGTGTCATGCTTTTGCAAATATTTATACAATTCTTAACTCTCGCTAGCCTTATTTGCAGCTATTTCCACTGTATCAGTTGCATTGAAAGTTTACTAATGCTAATGCTAAGACTTAGCATTAGTAACGTTACAGACGCTTAGGATGCTAACCAATAAAGTCCATTAGCAGATATATTTAGCTTTGTCTTTTTCTTAAAGTAGTGATTAGGGCACAACCTGACCCCTGTGTGTGTGGAGCTCACTCTTAATAAACTCTGTTTACTCTTTGGCTCCTTCCAGGCTTTATTTTCTGGTACAGCACCAAAAATAACTGAAAAATAATCTCACAAGTTGTCTCCTCAGGACTCTTTCCTCATGATGCGGAACCGTCAGCGGTCATCCCAGCTGGGCCTGCTGCTCCTGGCCTCCCAGGTGTTTCAGGTGGGTCTGGACAACATCCCACCTGTCACCCTGGCTGTCCTGGCTCTCAACGTGTACCTTTACCTCTTTCCTGCAGCTCCACTTTTGCAGGTAACTCACAAATAAAGCATTGGTAATACAGACAGAGTTTATTTTTTAGATGGTAGTAAATATATGTAGTGTAAAATTATTTTTCTGACTGACAAAAGTAGTACTTGAACCATCTTTTTCCTTCTAATATTCCAAGCTGATATTAATACTAATGCGACTGCTACCATCTATCACCTCCTTAGGCCTGTGTGAGTGTCCAGCAGGCATACTGGTATAAAGAATGGCATCGCCTTCTGCTGTCCCCTCTGCACCATGCAGATGATTTTCACCTCTACTTCAACATGGTATCCTTCATCTGGAAAGGTATCAGGCTGGAGCGACAGCTGGGTGGGGCCTGGTTCCTGTACTTGCTGTCAGTCTTCTCTCTGCTTACTGGTCTAGTCTACCTGGTGCTGGAGGCAGTGTTAACCGAGCTCACGCAGGACATGTCCTACAGCATGAGCTGTGCTGTTGGCTTCTCAGGTATAGACTAAGTTTGGATTAATCAAATTCTCCTCATGCAACTTGGAAAAATTTGCATCTAAACAGATAATGTATGATCTATGTCTTCACCACACAAACTGCAGCGTTTTTTTTATATTCTGGTCTTGCCAACATTTCAAGACTATCCACTTGTCTTAATCTTTGTTAATATGACTGTTTGTAGGTGTCCTGTTTGCCCTGAAGGTGCTCAGTAACTATTACCACCCAGGAGGTGTGACCTACGTGATGGGTTTTCCTGTGTCTAATCGCTATGCTAGCTGGGTAGAACTAGTGCTGATTCACATAACAACTCCTGGGTGAGTTACGGTCAGAAATGTTCTTAACATCACTATCCAGTTATACTGCATATTTACCAGTGAATTTACTTGATGCCACACGGAAGTACTAGCACTGCTGATGCAACAAGTCCACTTGTTATCTAAATATTTGCTTTTCTATGTGAGAAGCCCATTGGAGACACCTCTACAGTTGTCAGTACTCTCCACTACTTGTGAAGAGGGTCCAATTGCAGACCTCATTTGCAATTAGATCCTTCTCCAACTTGTAGAAAGGCTTTCCATTTCCCACATAATCATAAAATGCAGCAGGTATGGGGAAGGCAAGGAAGCTGACTTCAACTTTTGTCACAAACTCTGGTGAGAACTGGTTGAGGCCAGTCATCTGCCTCTGTGCATGACGGGAAGTCTCCTGGCAGTCAAGTCTAAACTTAAAAGTAGAGAATGTTTGCTTTTGAAAAATAAGTCTCTAAACTTTTGTGACTTCCATTTTCCTCCACTGAATGATGTACCTAGCAGTTTCCACATGATAACACACTTTTTAACTATTATTGAAGGATGCCTGTTACTGCCTGTTGTCTCCAGTATCCACTAGATGGTAGTATTTCATTAGCTCAGAGCTAATTAGTGTTCTGCTTCTTCAGGACCTCTTTTGTTGGTCACCTGGCAGGTATCCTGGTGGGTCTGCTCTACACTGCTGGGCCTCTGAAGACCATCATGAAGAAATGTGCAGGTCTGATTATTTTTTTTAAGAGTTATTTATCAGTACAGTAACATGACATGCATATGTCGGAGCAAATGATAGAATGAACCTGACACTGCAGACAGTTTTGAGTTCATGTGCAGATCTGTGTCATATACAAAGCTAAATACACATGAAAAACATTCTTTGTTTGTGTGTATTTTCAACAGGGTTTGTGACATCGAATGGCTATAGCTCCTCAGGCTCATCAGGTACAGTATCAAACCTTACATTGAAACAGATCCTTCTAACAGGTATTTGTTATATGGTCAAATCCTAATAAATCTTATTCCTCAGTGCGTCAGACCTCGATTGTTGTCCACAAACAGAACAGGTAGACATATCGCTACAGTGGTGTCATATTCCTTCATTCTCATGAACACACACACTGTGGTTTAGTTTTACTCAGTAACACACGCACCTTCCTGCTGCTGTAAATACTCACTGACACACCCACTGTGGATTCATTCTCGTATTAAAATTGTTGCCAGCAAAAACACTTACACCTGTTTGCTGAAAACTACACTTAAATTAAATTTAAAAAATGAAACAATGTTTACCTATATTAAAGAACAGCAATGGATTTAGGACTGAGTGCCACAAACAGGGTGGGAGAATCAGAAGGACTTACATTAACACATTGTTGGTTTGGTCTTTATATGAGATGTGATGAAAATAAGAAAACCGTAGAATATTCCAACCTTAACCTTTAACATCTTTCTTTCTAAAACCGACATGCTTGCACATGACTTGTGTGTGCAGGCTACAGTGGCACTGGTGGAGATTACTCTGGATACCATCAGTATCCACCAGGCTACACAACAAATCATTCAGCATCTTATACCGGTGGGCTGACAGAGGAAGAGCAGTTGGAGACAGCCATCAGGAACAGTCTGAATGACAGAGGTAAGACAAGAGAGAGACAGTATAGAGTGTCCTAAAACCACTCCAGGTTTGAGTCGGCTCAAAGTCCAGAAGAGTATAAACATCTCATAACATTCTGATTTGTAGGACCATCCAGTCATAGAGGCGCTCCTCCTCCTTATGGTTTCCACCTCTCTGGGGACATGGGAGCTGATGAAATCAGGTGGAGGAGACTAAGGAGGTTTGACAGCTGAAGTGCCAGGCAGCGGGATGGGTGAGGGGGGAGAGAAGAAGGTGACAAGATAGCAGAAATTTCAACTGACTTTTGACGCAGATTCTACAGGCTAAACCGGAGCACCCTGAATGATTAGGTGTGGCCACACAGGCTGGCACATTAAACAGTTGTTTTATAGTCTGGTCCTTTGTTTGAACATGCCTCTGAACATTGCTGAGAGTTAATCTTCACTATGGAAAGCTACTTTAATGTGTAATAACTGGAGTTCATATGAGCGGATTAGGTTTTGGTGTGTCTTACACACTGAGGTTGTTTTCTGATTCGCAGCTTGTACAAATTAAAGTGAAAGTTAAAGAATTTTTCTAATATTTCTCAGCCAGTTTTTTGTTGTTACTCTTCTTAAATGTGTAAAACCAAATCTAGACATGGTATTAAATACTGTAAAGATCTTCAAATCCCATTTTTAAATTTGGATAATCAATTTGTGTGTGTTTTTTTCTTTTTACTCCATGTAGACCACATACTTTCCTAGTTAAAAATATTGTAATACAATCTAATGCAGTGGTTTTTGATCTACACTGACCTCTGATGGTTTGGATGTTGAAAGATGTTAAAATCTTTTTCTGGTCCCACTGATGGAATTAAGTTTTTTTTCACATAAGGAAGCTAATGAAACCAAATTGAACCTTGAAGTGGGGCGTCATTTCAAATCTCAGTTAAGCTTTACTGCTATTACTAAACTACAAAGAGCAACATTGAGAAAGTGGGCTAAGTTCTGGCAGAAATTATGCTGAAGTTCAAATTGTTAGGATATTGCAAATGAAAATAAGTTGTTTTTTGTTTTGTTCCATGACATGTTTAATATCAATTGGCCAGTATTGTCAGAATTCTCCTCAGGAGAGGAGCTTGATAGCTAAAGGTTTCTGTTTTGGAAACTCTGGGAACCACAAGTAGACCTGCACTCTGAGAGCGAAGTGGTCTATTTGGATAATGTGGTACTATGAGGTCTTTAAGGTATGAAGGAGCTTGATCATGAAGGGATTTGTATGTGAGGAGAAGTAATGAGTTACAGCCTTGAGCCTAGCCTTGAGGTAACAAATGCATGGACTAGTTTTTCCGCATCATTTTGAGACAGGATGTTCCTAATTTTGACAGTGTTGTAGTGAAAGTAGGCAGTTCTAGAGACTTGTTTTATGTGTGAGTTAAAGGACATGTCCTGGTCAAAAATAACTCCAAGGTTTTTCACGGTAGTGCTGTAGACCAAAGCCATGCCATCTAAAGTGGATATATTGTTAGAAAAGCTATTTCTGAGGTGTTAAGCCCAAATACAATAACTTCTGTTTTCTCTGAACTTAGATTGACACAAGCAAAAACCCACATTGTGCCTTTAAGTTGTGGCTTTCTTTATGCCGTTATAAATATTCTTATTTCACGAGGCCCAGTAGTTATGTGTAACTGTATGTCCGTAATAAATGTTCTTTTAAATACAAAAATGAATGCTCATGTACCTGGAATTGGAGATGCCCAGCATAGTTGAATATCACATAAATGATAGAATAATTTTCTCAGGCAGTAATAATTGAGGTTGTATACTTCTAGAAAACGCATTCATTTTTTAACATCTCCAACATCATACTATAGACTTTCTAAAAAGTCTCCATGTGGGAATGACACTGTAAGCAAAGTTACAAAAGCACCATCTAAGAAGTCCATACTGGCTTTGATTCTCTCAGAGCCTTGAGGCATGATGGGAAGTAGGACAGTTTAATTTAGAGCCAAGAAACCCAACGAGCCACACATCACCTCACATGGGTCTGAAACTACGGTGCAGCGGATATGATCTAACTGTACATCCCAGTCCCCAACATGGTGTCTCAAACAGGGACAAGGGTTGAAAAGGTTGTTAAATATCCAGACTTGGCGTCACAGTAGGTGGAAATGTGACTTTTCTGACATCAGATAGGCTTAACAGCTTGCACAGCTTGATGTTGCATGCTGCCATGGGGAGTGTGGGAGCTGAGTGGAGTACAGGGACCTGGCAGAACATGAATGGAGGTGAAGAGAAATGGGAAGGATGACAGGATGGGGACGGGGATGACACACCTCACAGCAGATTCTGTCGTTGAGATCTGTGTGTGTCTGTAGCATGGGTGTGCATCAAAGATGATTCTTGGCATGTTGTTGGGTTTTTAAAATGTTTTTTTCCTCTTTCTGTAGTGTCAGAAATGTTGTGTCTCAGTTCGTCATCTCACTGAACACCTCTGATTTCATTGAGTGGTTTTGTGAAGACTCCACCTGCTCTGACTCTGTCACTGAGCATTAGAGACAACTGAGAAATGCTGCACTCCTGCTTCATGCATGGAGACTGAGTTCAGTTGATCATTTAGGTTGGTGAGCCAGCTCAATAGTTATCATTCAGCCACAGGTTTCTGGTTCTGGACTAAATGGATTTGTTTGGTTTGTGCAGCATTTCACCGGTCAGACTTAAATCTTTACACACTGTTCAACTAAAAGTGATGCCACAAAAATATTCATGAGGTATTTTTCCCATTCTTTGAAGAAGCCAGTCCATCAACAGGAAAACAATATATAATATTTCTTTTACTTAAACTGAAGTTACTGGTAACTCGCGACACAGTTATTTTTTTATTGTAGCTCTGTACTCTCACTCCAGTACTTGATGATGACTTTTATGTTCTAAAACTGAAACCACTCATTGACTCGGAGTTAGTGCCAGTAGTTAGAGAAATATGCCACCATGGCAGAAAAGTTAAAAACTGGAAGGCTGAAAAAAATCATTTCCCACGTTAAAGACCATAAAAAGTCATTTTATAGGGAACTATACGCTGGGCTACAATTTGTTAGGGTTATGACGTTAATCCTTCCAACACTGACGCTACTGGTAACCCAGCACACATGACAGGGCTCTGTTTCAAACAGAGGCATGTAGGTCGGCTGAAAAAGATGTACTGAGTAACCTAAAATACCCTTCAGCTCTGAATGAGCTTAGCAGAGGCCTGCCATCCCACTTCTATGTGGTGCATACCCACTCTGATCCCCTGGAAAATAAAACACACCCTCCACTCAATCCAACGTGAAGGTCAGTCTGTCTTCTTATCAGCCAAAGCCAGCTGAGATCACAACAGACTCCATGTTTCATAAATGAAACAAGCTTTTGGTAAAAGACAGAGTAATGAAACACTTCTTTTTTTTCTACCATAGTGTCATAATTAACTTCATCATACTCAAATCCTGCTCTGCAACTCAAAGTCTCGTGGAGAATGGTATTAACTTATACAGAGGTATAAGCCCAGGGCTAAGTTTCAGCATAGCTTTATCACTCATGTGCCAGAGTTATATGCTGCTGTTGATGACTAAAGAAACTTGCCACACTATTTATAGGATAATCTCACAAATCACCCCCCCCCAATCACTCCCAGACCGACCTCACCCTCCCACTTATAATTATCCTGCCGACTTTGTTCTCCACTCTCCCTGTTCTTCGCTGCACCGCAGTAGAACTTAATGGAGCTTCCTGTTTCATAATCAAAGGCCCTGTACGCCAACACAGGTATTTTCACTTATTCTTGTTGATTAGATATCTGCTCCAATCAGCCGTAATAACCAGGTTCACTACACTAATAACAGTCATAGAGGTGTAAGTTGTCCTGCATTAAGACGTTCCGCAGACCCATTAGACAAACACATTGCCTGCACACTGAAAAAAGATAGCATAAGCTCAAAAGATTCATTGAAATCCGTATAGTCCATGTGCAAAATGTGAAGCAATGTAAACAAATGTGACAAAAAGTGAATGTTTAGGTCAAAAGACCTTTGTTAGCACAACATATCATAAAATCATTAGGTGAAAAGACCAAGTGTCAATAATATATGTATTTACTACATGTCTTGACAGATCATTACCACTGCTACACCACTTTCATTTGCCAGAACAGCTTTTTTCTCTTAAGCATCCAGAAGTAGCGATTTGTGTTTCAGTATTTTGTGGTAATAGGAACACACAAGGACAATGAGTGATAAAGTAGAATAAAATCAAATCTGAAACTAAATGAACAGCACACTATGTAAATATAGAGCTCAATAATATGTGTTAGCAAAGCATTAAGTTGAAAATCAACGTTAGAGATCTTTGACAAACGATTGTTATTGTTGGTCTTAATTTGGCATTTGTGTTCTGCAATTACTTGTTAATCATCAGCCAGCGTACACACTAATACAGTATATCTGCAGTAAAGCAGTATCTGCACATATTTTGACATTTTGACCTGATTGGTTTATCTGTGTAGCTGCTGTTACCATCTATCTCTTTAACCACTGTCTGTGGATAAAGTGCACTATAGGAGAGTAGTAGTGATAGAATGGTTTGTTTGCCTGAGAAGATCATAATGAAATATTAAATTAATTATAAAAGGGGGGCATTGTCAAAATAATGTTTGTTTTTAGGTCAGGGTGGGGTTAAGGGTGTTTCCTTTGCTGCAATAGCAGAATGGTTTGTTTGCCTGATAAGATCATAATTAAATATTAAGTATTTAAACAAAAAACAATTTGATCAAATGTGTTTGAAGAAGAACTAGGGTTCTTCTTGGTCTGAGCTGACATTTCTCACCATTGAGACATCATGCTGCTGCAAGCACTAATACATATGATGTTCAAGTACCACATTACTACAGTGCTGAATGAATGAATGATAATGCATGCATAATCAAACTACAACATTGCTGCTGAATTGGTGAAACACAAAGGCCAAACTAGGATGGAACCCTGAGAGAGGCGCTTATGTACATCAAGGCAAGTTTATTTGTATAGCACAATTCATAAGCAGAGTAATTCAAAGTGCTTTAGAGAAAAAAAGAAGTTAAAAGTACATAGGTAAGAACTAAAATAAAAATAGTAAAAAAGATTTCCACCTCAAAAAAAAAAGATCTTAAATTAAAAGAGAATGAGTGCATATATGCAGAGCTAAAAAGAAAAGTTTTTAACTTGGACTTAAACATTGTCAGAGATGAGGCTTGTCTAACATCATCAGGAAGACTTCCAGATTTTTGTTGCATGAAACTGAAACGCTGCTTCTGCCTGTTTAGTCCTGACTCTGGGCATGAGCAGGCCTGTCCCTGATGTTCTCAGAGTTCGAGATGGTTCATATGACATGCACAATACACATGTCAGAGATGTACTGTGGTGCTGAGCCATGAAGAGACTTCTACACAAGCAGGGCTGATTTAAAGTCTCTGAGAGACAGGAAGCCAGTTCAGAGATCTGAGAACAGGAGTAATGTGGTTGTACTTCCTGGTTCTATACACCTCAAATAAAGTGACAATGTCCAAATTTCTGCTGAAAAATATTGTCATTTTATGGTTTTTACCTGTATTATTATTATCAAACACCTTCAATATAGTGACAATGTCAAAACCGTTGCAGGAAAATACAATTACTTTTCAGATTTTTACTGATTTATTAGGGTTACACACCTTCAATAAAGTGGCAATATCCAAAGTTCTGCTAAAAAATTAATTTACAGTTCTCCTGAATTATTATTATTATTAGCAAAAATCTTAAAAAAAGTCACAATGCTTGACGTTCTGCAGGACCACACCTTTATTTTACAGATTTTTACAAATTTATTAGGAATATACACCTTCAATAAAGTGACAATGCTCAAGGTTCTGCTGAAAAATATTTAAATCAGCCCTGCTTGTGTAGAAGTC
This sequence comes from Mastacembelus armatus, assembly GCF_900324485.2. Taxonomy (NCBI): domain Eukaryota; kingdom Metazoa; phylum Chordata; class Actinopteri; order Synbranchiformes; family Mastacembelidae; genus Mastacembelus; species Mastacembelus armatus. The sequence goes on along the minus strand of NC_046645.1, from coordinate 23,143,141 downwards.
TCTTCATGGCTCAGCACCACAGTACATCTCTGACATGTGTATTGTGCATGTCATATGAACCATCTCGAACTCTGAGAACATCAGGGACAGGCCTGCTCATGCCCAGAGTCAGGACTAAACAGGCAGAAGCAGCGTTTCAGTTTCATGCAACAAAAATCTGGAATAGTCTTCCTGATGATGTTAGACAAGCCTCATCTCTGACAATGTTTAAGTCCAAGCTAAAAACTTTTCTTTTTAGCTCTGCATATATGCACTCATTCTCTTTTAAGATCTTTTTTTTATTTATTTATTTTATTTAAAATCTTTGGGAGGTAGTGTGTGAGGTTGTCTGTCTTTGTGTGTCTCTATGTGGCCCTGTGATGGACTGGTGACCTGTCCAGGGTGGACCCCTGCCTTTCACCCAGAGAGAGCTGGGATAGGCTCCAGCAGATCCCTGTGACCCTGGTTAAGGAATAAGTGGGTATAGAAAATGGATGGATGGATGGATCTTAGGGAGGTGGAAATCTTTTTTACTATTTTTATTTTAGTTCTTACCTATGTACTTTTAACTTCTTTTTTTTCTCTAAAGCACTTTGAATTACTCTGCTTATGAATTGTGCTATACAAATAAACTTGCCTTGCCTTGATGTACATAAGCGCCTCTCTCAGGGTTCCATCCTAGTTTGGCCTTTGTGTTTCACCAGTTCAGCAGCAATGTTGTAGTTTGATTATGCATGCATTATCATTCATTCATTCAGCACTGTAGTAATGTGGTACTTGAACATCATATGTATTAGTGCTTGCAGCAGCATGATGTCTCAATGGTGAGAAATGTCAGCTCAGACCAAGAAGAACCCTAGTTCTTCTTCAAACACATTTGATCAAATTGTTTTTTGTTTAAATACTTAATATTTAATTATGATCTTATCAGGCAAACAAACCATTCTGCTATTGCAGCAAAGGAAACACCCTTAACCCCACCCTGACCTAAAAACAAACATTATTTTGACAATGCCCCCCTTTTATAATTAATTTAATATTTAATTATGATCTTCTCAGGCAAACAAACCATTCTATCACTACTACTCTCCTATAGTGCACTTTATCCACAGACAGCGGTTAAAGAGATAGATGGTAACAGCAGCTACACAGATAAACCAATCAGGTCAAAATATGTGCAGATACTACTTTAGTAGTTTGATTATGCATGTATTATCATTCATTTCAGCACTGTAGTAATGTGGTACTTGAACATCATACAGTATCTCACAGAAGTGAGTACACCCCTCATATTTTTGTAAATAGTTTATATCTTTTCATGTGACAACACTGAAGAAATGACATTTTGCTACAATGTAAAGTAGTGAGTGTACAGCTTGTAAAACAATGTAAATTTGCTGTCCCCTCAAAATAACTCAACACACACCCATTAATGTCTAAACCGCTGGCAACAAAAGTGAGTACACCCCTAAGTGAAAATGTCCAACTGTAGCTCCCCAGGCCCAGATCTGGCAGTTTTAGAGTATGGCCACTATAGCTTCTCAATAATACACACCTGTTGGGGAGTTAAAGCTAAAGTTAATGCAGTAAGTGATAATAGCATTGCATGAGGACACAGCATATAGCCAACAATTAGGAGTTAAATTAGCACTGAGCACTTATTCTTAAATGTGTACATCTATTGTATGACTGGAAAATATTGTGATTTATTAAAAATTTTAAAAAAAAAACATGTTTTAATGGTAAAATGATAAGATAAAGTGCATGAATAGGTTAAGAGTAATCAAAATTAATGAATTAATTACACATATTCGGCAAGTAAAATGTCTTTTCAGTTCTTTTGACCGTTCAGTTTCTATGTAGAACAAATTCTGATCTGATTACATAATTGCCAACACATACTGTAAGTTTGCTGTATCTGACTGAATGTGGATAGGGTATTTGTGGACAATTAGATTTCATTAGGATCTCTGTGATTCTCAATTTGGTTTACTACGCTATCTAAATAAGGTGACATGACTAACAGATTCAAGCAAAAAACCAAAAAGCATAAATAACATTTTTACATCCATGTCCAGAATCTGGAAATCATATTCGTTTTTGAACATTTTCAATTTGCTTAACACCACATAAAGTTATTTTCCACTCTAATGTAAGACAAATTTTAATATCTCCACCTGTCAGCATACTCAAGTATATGCCCACCTCGCCTCCATCAGCGCTCCTCTTGTTTGCCTGTGGTTGGGTTATCATGGAGTTGAGGCAAATTTGTCATCAACATGGTGAATGCTGTAAGCCGTCTCATGCAATGCAAAATTATATAGATACACAAATACAAAATATAACATAAACACTTATGGTGTGCCACAAAGTCAATGATGGTTTAAGTGTTAAATTACACATAAATGAGAAATTAATGAGATTTACCTTAAAATTACAGAGAAAAATCTTTGATGTTTATTATGGACATAAACATTTATATAATGTTGTCATGACTGGCAACTTGACTTCCATCCATCCATCCTCTTCCGCTTATCCGGGACTGGGTCGCGGGGGCAGTAGCCTAATCAGGGATATCCAGACTTCCTTCTCCCTGGACCCTTCCTCCAGCTCATCCGGGGGGACACCGAGGTGGTCCCAGGCCAGCCGGGAGACATAGTCCCTCCAGCATGTCCTGGGTCTTCCCCGGGGCCTCCTCCCGGTGGGACATGCCCAGAACACCTCCCCAGGGAGGCACCCAGAAGGCATCCGAAACAGATGCCCAAGCCACCTCAACTGACTCCTCTCGATGTGGAGTAGCAGCGGCTCTACTCCGAGCTCCTCCTGGGTGACCGAGATCCATACCCTATCTTTAAGGGAGCACCCGGCCACCCTGCGGAGGAAGCTCATTTCAGCCGCTTGTATCTGAGATCTTGTCCTTTCGGTCATGACCCAAAGCTCATGAACATAGGTGAGAATAGGAACGTAGATTGACCGGTAAATCGAGAGCTTCGCCTTCCAGCTTAGCTTAACTTAACTTGACTTCCTGTTCCACGCTTTTAGTTTGAAGAACCATACAAGATCTGATTTCCTACTGTCTACTCTCTACTCTTAAGTAATTAATTTCATCTGTGTTCTGTTCTCTGCTCACCGTTTATATACCCTCTCTCAGCCACAGACAAAGTGCCAGGTTGTCTGTTAAACCTCTGCCAATCCTGCCCACGACTTACTGATTTTGCCTGCATCCACGCAATCTGGTTTATGGAAGCTGCCAATCACAGACCCTCTCGTCTTGTTCCGCTGCGCTAAGCTAAATAACCTTACCCTTTTCGTTCACGGAAGGAATGTTTTTGCCCAAGAAGAGTTTTTGTCAGGATTCGGGAAGTATTGTTTATTTTTAGGACCAATGATGGTGCCCATCTGGCACTCAAGGTTCAGGTCAAAACTTTATTAACTGGGCAAGACAAAAAGGCAAGAAACAGACACAAGGCTAGACAGGTACAGATCAAGGCAGGGAAGCACATGGACATGAAACAAGAACATAGGACAAAGACATGGACACAAGGGAGTCAAGGCATGAAGTAGTCTGAGTCACACACACCTGGGGAGATGCACCAGACCACACAGACACAAGAACACAAGAACAGGGAGTCAAGGCATGGAGCAGTCTGGGTCACACACACTTGGGGAGACGCACTAGACCACACAGACACAAGAACACAAGAACAGGGAGTCAAGGCATGAAGTAGTCTGGGTCACACACACCTGGGAAGACGCACCAGACCGCATAGACACATGAACATGAGATTGAAACAAGGCATGAACAAAAGAGAGCTAGACAGGGACACAAGACATGGGGAAAAGGACCAGAAAACACATACGAAAGGAGGCAGATAATTTAACTTAAACGTGGGACAACAAAAGGCAGTCCATGATCAAAATCCAAAAAGAAGAGGAAACAAAGCAGACTTGAGGCGTGGTGAAATCAGGAATTCTAGGCTTACAGCATAAGGGTATAAACAGACAACCTGACAACTAAAACGTGGTTGAACAAAGGTATATAAAGGAAAGGAACAAAACAAGACACAGGTGAAAATAACTAATTAGGTCAACATAAAGAGAACAGAATAAAACAAAAACCAGTTCCTGTCAGGATCCAAAATAATACAAAATACAAAACAAAAGAAACAGGAAAGTCACAAAAATGCCTTGTTCCTGACAGTTTTCTGTTGTTTCAATTTGCACGACAACCAGAGGACCCATGTCATGTCTGTTCATTCCCTGCTTATGTTTTTGGAGGACGGATTTTGTTTGTACCAAGTTGAGAGACCAAGAATACCATGCCAAGCCTTGTTCTATGATTGAAGAAGAGACGTGTTTTTCTTGTTTAGTACCAAGCCAAGATTACCAGGCCAAGCCTTGTTCCATGATTGAAGAAGAGACGTGTTTTTCTTGTTTAGTACCAAGCCAAGATTACCAGGCCAAGCCTTGTTCCATGATTGAAGAAGAGACGTGTTTTTCTTGTTTAGTACCAAGCCAAGAAAACCATGCCAAGCCTTGTTCCGTGATTGAAGAAGAGAAGTGTTTTTCTGTTTAGAAACATGTTAAGAATACCAAGCCAAGCCTTGTTCCATGATTGAAAATAAGTGTTTGTGCTGTTTAATAACAAGCTTAGAATACCATGCCAAGCCTTGTTCCGTGACTGAAGACAAGTGTTCTTCTGTTTAGAAACATGTTAAGAATACCATGCCAAGTTATGTACCTTGTTTCTTGTTTTCATAATTAGAGAAAAGGATTTTTGCTCAAGAGGATTTTGTATATTTGATTATGTAATACTCAGCAAAGGATCTGAGACCCTTGGGTTTCCTTAGTTGCAATTTCGCCTGGGTAAGAAGGTGTGTTTGCACCATGTTTCCCTCCTAGGACACTTAACATACCTGGCTGTTAGGGGAAAACAGAGGTTATAATAACAAGAAGGCTCTTCACTGAGTTGTCAAATCAGATATCCAGGACCCTCTGACCAAGGAAACCCAAACCGCTAGATATTGCTTTGCGGAAACCACCCGGACTCAACTCATCTGTCACGATTACCCCGGCATTACCGGGTTCTGGCCTCGACAGCAATCATTCCCACGAGAGACTTCGTCCCATTAACTGGTCATCCACTCATTGCTTTCAACCTCATTGTCAAGAAGAAATAAAATAAGTCTTTTATATCTGAGTTGTGGTGTTGGCAGTTAATTGGTCCTCATTCCCCTCAAATCACGACAGTACAACCTGGCCAGTAGACACCATGCCTCACCCACTCAGTCACCAAGGTGCCCTGTTATTTAGTCTAGCATTTAACTCCATAAGGAAAAACTTAGCAATATTGCCAATTTTGTAGATCATGTCTCTGTCCAACTGACCCCAATATCTCTGCCTAAAGATAAAGATTGAGTTGACTAGGTTTCTAATCACCTAGACAGACCAGATTTAGCCTATCAAGATGTTTTCCTGAAGGAGCAGAAGAGACCAATCCCAACCCGTCCAACAGCACAGATCGTAGCCCCATTTTGTATCAGCCTCAAACTGTTTAACGATGGGAGGGAATTTTGTAGATTCCCCCTTTGATACTCCAGCTCCTGATAAGTCTCATGACCCAAAGGGGGACCAAGTAGACCACCTCACTTTTTTTTGCAACCAAGCCCGGAAGTACGATAGAAGATACTCTGCGGAACACTATCCGGATGATTATTTGGAGGATGACGATAATCTGGATGAATTCTTGGATGACCCAACAACACACATTCCGATTATGAGTTTTGGAGGTCATTTTATAGAAACTCCTTTTTATCGATTCCCATCTGCTACACCATTCAGTTCACTGTCCAGTAATCCAGACCAGTTAGAAGAACAGTATTTCAATGAAGCCAACTGGAAGAGTCCGACTGAGAAACAGTCGATGAAAAGGAGGACCGGGAAACGCTCGACGAAGATGAGGACCTCTTCACAGAACACAGTCGGAATCCTTACTATGGAACCAGACTCGCCATAAAATCAGGAGCGTTGGCTCGGAGGAGTCTGCCGCGGAACAAACAGCCGGCTTTCCCTCAACCTCAACCGACGTTCCCTACTTACTGGTCCAGATCTGAGTCCCAGTCGACAGAGTCCCTTCTTCGCTGCCCAGCGTCCGGAACCTCAGTGCGCCGACATGGCCGTCCACGCCGAGGGTAAGCCCGTTCCTGTCTAGCCCGTTCCTGCCCAGCCTGTTCCAGTCCCTCTACATCAAGGCAAGGATGCTCACGCCGAGGTCCAGTCACTGGTTCCAGAACCACCTGTGCCGCAGAAACTCGAGCTTCCATCACAGCCACCAGAGCTCCACCTCCCACAGTCACAGCCTCCAATCTCCCAGGCAGTCCCTCCGGAATTACAACCTGCAATTTCACAAGCCAGCCTCCCCGTCTCGCACTTCCGCAGTTTAACCGATCAAGGCCTCCGACACACCAGAAGAGTTGGGAGGCTCAACTATTAAGGATTTTTGCAGAGGTTGCCCAGAATCAAGATAACTACACCCAGGTCATTTCCACATGTGAATCCCTACGAAGGGAGTTGTTATGTTCTCGGCCTAAGAACTGTGAAGATATCCTGCCTCACGTCGTTTTAACATTATCATCAATCATATCCTAAGTGATGGATTGTGAGAAACAATCGCTCCCACTGAATCTTGTCTTCCCCAGATTCTTAGATCACCAAGTCCCCGGCATTTCGCCACAGTCTCTCTCTCCACAGCCTCCAGTGCCACCGCTACCAGAGTTTCCAGGGCTATCAAAGTTTCTCCAGCCACCAGAGTTTTCCCAGTCACCTGAATTTCCAGAGCTACCAGAGTTTCCAGGGCTATCAGAGTTTCTCCAATTACCAGAGTGTCCACAGCCACCAGAGTGTCCACAGCCGCCGCCACCAGAGTCCGAGCCACAGCTACCAGAGTTTCGACAGATACCGGTACAGCAGGATCTGGTTTCCTACTGTCTACTCTCTACTCTTGATTAAGTAATTGATTTCACTTGTGTTCTGTTCTCTGCTCACCGTTTATATATCCTCAGTCACAGACAAAGTGCCAGGTTGTCTGTTAATCCTCTGCCAATCCTGCCCACGACTTACTGAGTTTTCCTGCATCCACGCAAACTGGTTTATGGAAGCTGCCGATCACAGACACTCTTGTCTTGTTCCGCTAAGGTAAGTACCCTTACCATTTTCATTCACGGAAGGAATGTTTTTGCCCAAGAAAAGTTTTCTGTTGTTTCGATTTGCACGACAACCAGAGGACGCATGTCAAGCGTCTGACACCACGTAAGGCACGCAAACCGGATGTTCCGACTCAAGGGCGGGACAATTAACCTTATTGGTTAATATGAGATCACACACCAAATAACATCATTGGTTGCTCATAATGTCACTAAAACACAATGCAGCTATTTCACTGAGGCTTTTACCATATTTTAACACTATTTTTACTATCTTTACTAACACTATGTTTTAATGAACTTGTTTTTTTATTTGTATTTACTAGTCTTTAACCAAGGTTTTATCTGTTTCTTTTTAGCACTGGGTTACACAAGGATAGCTAGGCAAAACAAAGTAACCGAGAGACACACACAATCATTAAACTGATTGCACCCCTACAGTCAGCCTCTGAGTTCTTACTCTATTCCAGGGGTGCAATGTAGTTCAGCTTGCCTGCTTCAACATGAACTGTCGGCCACTTAACTAGCTCCTCTAGAACAACTTTAAGGGTTGACAAGAGCCTTTGAGACTATCACGTTCACCCCTTCAAAGAATGTCAAGTCAGTCTACTCTAACTCTTCTTTTTTACCCAGTTATCTTCTGTGCTGCTGTCCCAGAATCTCTCCCTCTTACATTTCTCTGCCTTCTCCTGCAGCATGTCTCTCTTTGCTGCTTGAGAAATTTTTCTCCCTTTGAATTTTGATTCCTCCCCAGTGCCTATGCTCTCCTCCTGCCTTTTCAAAAACTCTTTTCCCTTTTTTCCCTGTATGTTTGTGTCTCACTGATGCACTCTCTCCTTTTCTTCCTTGATGTTTCTTTCTGTTTGTCTCTTGATTTGTCTCACACAATCTGAAGCTGGTTCTGATCTCCGCATGTCTCATTTTCAGTCCTTCCCTCTCTCTCTCTTACACACACAGAGTGTCTGTTTCCTCCTGGGTTGCCTGCACATCAGAATTGGCATGTCTCTCAGTAAGCTGCAGTTACTGAGCTCCTTGATTCATCCTAGCTATCTGGGTCACCCATTTCTGCACAAACTCACACATTTTCAGGCTGTGAAATGAAGAACTGGAAAGTGTTTGACCACATCAGTTCAAACATATATCAACATGTGATTCCTCACAATGTAGATGTGTACATCTAGCCTTTGCACCTTCAGCAAGGACATATGGTCCACCGCATAGCAACAGTTCTACATGAAGAACAATCCTAACACAAACTCTGCCAGAATAAACAATTTACCAGTTCCCTCTACTCTTAAACACAGTCATACACTCAGATCACTGCAGTGGCCAGGATGACTCTTCACCAACATGAAGTATGCATAAATAAAATCCAGCAATAAACTGGAACACAGGACTGACTATGGGCATTTTGCTTTACAGTGATCACATGCAGTGAAATACTGATTTGGTTTTAATCGAAAGTCTTAATACGTAAAAGTGAGTTTTTTTTAATTTTTATTTTACTGCATCACAATTCAGTTTCACAGAGTGGAAAAACAAAACCTCATTAACTCAGGTACTATACAAAAGTATGGTTTTGGGGCATAGTGAACATTTTGTGCAGCTTCAGATGGGAATTATGAACTTTTATATCCATCTGACATCTGAGTCACATTCAAGTAAGCAACCCAGTATATTTGAGCATTTAAAATGCAATGAACTCATAAAATATTATGCATTATGACAGCTGAAACTACCCAGCAGCACACAATAGTTCAACATTGCCTGCAGTTACAACATTAAAATGCTTCTTATGTTTTAATACACCCCATAATTTAACAATTCACTGCTTCACAGAAAGTATACTTCCCTGTTAATCTTTGCATGCTGTGCTTAAAACATTTAAGTATTGCTTGATTTTACTTGTAATAGCGTGTTTTTATATTTTGATGTTGACACTATTAAAATAAGACAGACCTTGGGTGACAAAGAGAAACAGCTGGGTGTCATAAAACAGATGTTTTGGATTCCCTGCAGGTGAAACCGATGTGATTTATCCCGATATGTGAAGGAATTCATTTAAGAGGATTTAATATTATTGAAAGCAGAATTAGGTTTCTGTCTACACTGGCTTTGTGAGGTTAATGACATGTCTGAACATCGGCCCACTGTGCTGACTTCTTTTGTGATTGGAATGACAGAAATTAACTCTGAAATTCATTTTCAGCTTTTGGGATTAAAAGAAAATCCTGCCGAAGGACTCCTGCTGGACTCAAGCCCCCCACTGTGGGAGCCATTGACAAATATTTCCATGTCCTGTAATAGCAGAGTTGCCAGCGAGCAGACAAGCCACACAACCCTACCCTGCTGTGAAATAAAACGCCACCGGGATCCAGTCCACGTTTTTTTTTCCTGTGGCCTTATCAGGCGTTGTGTTGGTTATAAAATATAATTAGAGAAAATTACAGGGTGCACAAGATGGGCGTAAACAACATGGGCGTATAAAAATAACAGGAAACACTGGCATGTGCTGGTGAATGAGGGAAATGTGAAGATAAACGAGAACTCAGGACGCATTGCTGTGGTGCTGCTGCTGCGTTCCCGGAGCATCCGTACCTTCACCGGGGGATGCTGCATCTCTAGAAGCGCCGCTCTCTACCCACAACCCAGTCTCAGCTGCACCTCACCACGATTATGACAGCGTGTGACCGGAGAAGGCGATGCGCAGAGAGGGTTTCTGGGAGCACAAAGGCTGACTGGATGTTTGGAGGCTTTCACTGAGCATCTGCGAGGATTTTTCTGCGCGCATTCCTCCTCGGTGGCATCGCTGCTGACTTCTTTTAGAGGGACAGGAGGGAAACACACAGCCTTGATCAGTGTTCAGTTATTTTGAGTCTGTTCTTCGGGCTCAACATATGCTGCTGTCTTTGTCTTACATCCTTCATGTGTGGTTTTAAAATCAGGCTGGAGGTGGCGGTGACACGGATGAAAGCCGATGGACAGGTGCCCCAAATTTCTACAGAAAGGGGGTGCAACGTAAAATAACCCCGGTGCCAAATGGTAAGAAAATAGGTTTATGACCATGCAGGAGTCAGTGCAGGGGCTCAGCATTGCACTAACATTTCTGTGCTGTTTCTCTGTAAGGTCTGCTGAATTAGCCCCGCAGCTTACCGCACATCGCAAACCAAGGGAACCCTGAATTTGTCACACGTACGGCTTCTCCGGAGACTGTCCCCGCTCCTGTCCTCTGTCCGCCACTGGGAGCCCGGACACCGGCGACTTTTTAATGGCTTTTGTGTTCAGAAGATGGAAGGTCTTACTGGTGCTAAATGCGCTTGCTGTTGCGGGGTTCTTGACTTTTTGGGTCAAGTGCAACACACGCAGCATCCAAGCCGCCGGTCCGGAGGCTCAGGCGGACGGGCGGAGGCCCTGGGGCAACGGGACGGCACAGGGGCCCAGCATCAGCCATGACGGCCTACTGAAGAGGCTCAACTCGCTGGAGGATGTGGTGTACAGGCAGTTGAACGGTAAAGAGCAGTGTAATATTTAAGCTGAGATAACACGTTAACCTGATTTCCCCAATGATTCCCCAAAAGAAGTAAAAGTCGATGCTGTCCGACCTGTCTTGGCTTTCTCTTGGGGCCCTGACACAAAAATGTGTGAACGTAATGAGGGACTCTGAAGAAGTCTATAAACGTACCTGTCTCACAAGGAGCCAAATCATGGGGGCCTTTCACAGCCTGAAGACACCTGTCACATTATTTAGTTTTTAAGCATAATATATAATAATTATAATGCACCTTTACTGACTTTAGAGTCAAATTCTAAGTCACTTTACTGACCTTTTGAGGAAAATGTCATCAGCTAGGCATATTAAGAATATGCAATAGTTATCCTTGGCAGCTGGATAGCAAAGGTCAACTATAAAATGTTAATTTTATTCATTTTTAAATATCTGCTGTGTAAGTGTCAAGGTTGTGTATAAATGTGTGAGGTAAATGGATTAGGCATGTTTATTAGTAATTTGTAATTAGTAATTTGCAATAATGGAAATTATCCAGAATTTAGGGAAAAAGAACAGAATTTTAACTTTGCTTTATCATCTATTTATAAAGTTTCCCCCCTAATTCCAAACAGCTTTCACAGTGCATGACTGCTTCCCAACAGATTTGATTCTATTATCCTGTATGTACTGGTTTATTTTGACTCAGGTAGGTAGTGAGGTCCAACTTCAGAGCAGGAACTTTTAGAGATTCAGTTCCTTCAGCAGGATGTTTGCCAACACAGAGGCTTAAAGACAGCTTGTCACACTGAAAGATATAACTACTTGAATCACTGCCTCCCGCAACTACCCCAAGCCACACATTTAATCTGTAATTCGAAACAATGAAGGCCTTCATTTATTCATTAGCAGCGTGCAGCCAATTTTTTATTTTCAATTATCAGAAAAAGTGTGTATTTGGATGTGTTTTAAGTCTCTAGGTCTGGAAAAACTATAGACAGTTAAGTGTAGGATCCCCTCGATTCAACCTATTCTACACATCCCTGTTTGTAAAATTCATCCTCACATTGGGCTTGTGCTGAATCTGTGCCAGCATTTGTCTAAATGTGAGTTCAGCTCCGAAGTTCACCTGTTCTGACAGCCAGGGACTACACACTGTATGTTCATGTGAGGTTGGAGCTGTGATGGGGAGTCAGGCTATCAGCTGGAAGCCACACAGAGCATTACTAGGAGAGGGACTCAGCCACACTAAAAGATCCTGACATGTAATCTTCTTCTGTTTGCCTTGCCCAGGTCTGTCCAAATCCCTGGGCCTGATTGAGGGCCTCGGGGGTCGGGGTAAAGGCGGCCTCCCTGCCACGCTGTTACCAGCCGAGGAGAGTGATGCTAAACACCAGAGGGACAAGTATGGCTACAACGCTTACCTCAGTGACACAATCTCTCTGGATCGAACAATACCAGACTACAGGCCCAGCAAGTGAGTACATTTTCCCCTAGTAGCATCTTATCATACTAATGAGTTTGGTTTTGATTGAGATCTGTCTCTGAGATTCTTGCTACCACCCAATCAAGTGGAGATGGATGGAATGAAGTTTATAATGCTGTGTAAGTTCAGCATTAATGTCTTCTCCAGAAACTGTGTTCAAGGACTGTGGGTAAAGGGAGACTTTGTTGATTTTTGTCCAGACTCTAATCGTTTATGTTTATATCAAGGGATGGCAGTAAACCTTCCCCTGTATGACCTCTTTGTAAACTTTGTAAACTCTTCCAAAACCAAAGGAAAAGTATAAATTCCATGGGAACTCCAACCTGGACCATGTGATGACATATACAAACATTTTTCAATGATAAGCAGCATCTAAAAAAAAGAAAATTCATTGGAACGATGCATCCTTGGCAGATTTTGAGAATAAGACGTCCCTTTTCACTCTTTTTGTCTAGTGATAGGGTATTAATAACATTTTTTGCTGTTTGCTGTATTAAATGATCATTGATGTTAGAGGTCGACCGATCTTTCGGCAGAGCCGATTAATCAGCGATAGGCCGATTTATAGGCAGGCACATCTGCGACCAGCTAATCTTGTTGTGGAGCACGTGAAGACGTGTTGCGACAAACAGGCTGTTTAGTACGGTGGCCGACAAGGGCAAACGCGCTGCAAAACAGAAACGCTGCAAAAGAGAAACGCTGCAAAAGAGAAACGCTGCAAAACAGAAACGCTGCAAAAGAGAAACGCTGCAAAAGAGAAACGCTGCAAAAGAGAAACGCTGCAAAAGAGAAACGCTGCAAAACAGAAACGCTGCAAAAGAGAAACGCTGCAAAAGAGAAACGCTGCAAAAGAGAAACGCTGCAAAACAGAAACGCTGCAAAACAGAAACGCTGCAAAAGAGAAACGCTGCAAAACAGAAACGCTGCAAAAGAGAGAACACAACGGAAGTGCGCCAGGCTGATAGGGGGACCCCGAACTGAGGGGTGCAATGAACAAAGAACTTTTTCAGAGGCGAGAGAGACACATGTAGTGACATAAATCACGTCTCATTTTGGAGGCTGCGTAATGACGCAGGTTATAGTGTTGAATTGCAAAAGAATTGAATGAGCGACCTCTGATGATTGTTCTCATGTGCTAATATGTGCTAACAATGTTCTGTTACATTTGTTTACTTGATCAAAATGTCATACAACGTGGGGGGGTTGGGAGATCTGAAGGTGCGTTTTCCATTTGTTACTTAACACTTGGCCGTCATCTTTTACAACATTGTACTTTTATAATACTGTAAAACATGACGGCCAAGTGTTTAAAAAATAATAAATGTAAAACGTACTCTAATGCCCGCTAAATTCACAGCCAGCAGACGTTCTTTTGTCACTTTGCTTTATTAAGTTTTTAGTCAGAACAGGTAACAGGTAACAGGCTACTGTTTCAGCCGTAGCCACGCTAACTAGGGATGGGAATATCGACTCTCTGGAATCGATACTTCCATACTTTGGAGTCGGTACTTTCTTAAGTATCGCTCGATACCACTCCTAATAAAAAACGTGCAATTAGTTTTCACTTCTGAGAGTTTTGGATGTGTGAAAACCAGCCCAAACGTATTTTAAATAGTCTTCCGTATCACATGATGATGGCAGCCAATCAGATGTCAGAGCTTTCCAGAGCCAGTCATGCACTGCAGAAGGAAGTATTACTCTCTCCACTCTGCAGCGTGGAGGGACCTCCTCCGTCTCAGTGCTGACAGGCACGGCAGCATGGAGAGAGATAGAAAAAGAAGCATTGTGTGGTGCTATTTTTCACCCACTACGAGGGGAAATGCTATTTATTTATTATCATTTTATTATTAGCATTTAAACAAGTATTTATGTTCATGAGCATTATTCATGTTGCCATTGCAATAAAGATATTAATCAACACTGTGCAATAATGATTTTCCTTTAAGGTGCAGAAGGTATCGGTATCGTCGATACTGACCCTGTAGTTACTTGGTATCGGATCGATACCAAATTCTGTGGTATCGCCCATCAGTAACGCTAACTCCCCTCACCGAACAGCTCTCTCTCACCCTCCCTCTCTTCCCTCCACACACACTTCTTCTCTCCTCCCTGACCCATCTCCCTCTAGCTCACCCTACCGACTCCCCAAAGAACACCCTGAACAAGACAACAACCTATAGTCATTACAGCACCTTCAGATCTCCCACCCTGCAACACACCCCGCCCCCCGCCACGTCTCCCGACGTTGTATGACATTTTGATCAAGTAAACAAATGTAACAACATTGTTAGCACATATTAGCACATGAGAACAATCATCAGAGGTCGCTCATTCAATTCTTTTGCAATTCAACACTATAACCTGCGTCATTACGCAGCCTCCAAAATGAGACGTGACTTATGTCACTACATGTGTCTCTCTCGCCTCTGTAAAAGTTCTTTGTTCATTGCACCCCTCAGTTCGGGGTCCCCCTATCGGCCTGGCGCACTTCCGTTGTGTTCTCTCTTTTGCAGCGTTTCTGTTTTGCAGCGTTTCTCTTTTGCAGCGTTTATCTTTTGCAGCGTTTCTGTTTTGCAGCATTTTTGTTTTGCAGCGTTTCTCTTTTGCAGCGTTTTTGTTTTGCAGCGTTTCTGTTTTGCAGCGTTTCTGTTTTGCAGCGTTTCTGTTTTGCAGCGTTTCTCTTTTGCAGCGTTTCTGTTTTGCAGCGTTTCTCTTTTGCCGCGTTTCTGTTTTGCAGCGCGTTTGCCCTTGTCGGCCACCGTAGTTTAGTGAGCTGAAGAGCGTCCAAAAACAATAAGAAAATACTAATCTTCCGTTTTTAATTTAGCCTTATACATTTCATTGGTTGGATATGAAGCTACTTTTGGAGAGCGACTGTCTGGTCTGTATTGTTAGCGAGCTGTAGTTCAGGCTGCAGGCACAGGTACCAAAACAGGTACCAAAATAATGATGGCAGGGGAAAACATTTCGTTTCCAACGCGTAATTACATTGTAGCGTATTAGAATCGACGCTGACCGTCATTGTGCAACACGTGAAAGCAGAAACGTGTGAAATTCAGACGAATATTCTCGTTAAAACACGCAGGATAAGGTTCCTCAATAAACGTGTCAGTGCGTCCGACACACGCAACACAGCACGATGCTCCCACCAAAAAATAGACTTTTATTGAGGAAAGTTAATGTGCACGTTTTAGCCTGAAGTTTGGTCTGAACTGCGCGTTTCTACTTTCACATGCAAATGACTTGTTGCACATATCTACTTTCACATGCAAATGACTTGTTGCACATATCTACTTTCACATGCAAATGACTTGTTGCACATATCTACTTTCACATGCAAATGACTTGTTGCACATATTTGTTTACGCATATTTTTAGACTATATTGACCTTTGACTTACAGCAGTGTCTGTCAAACATAAGGATCATGACAGGTACCCTGCAATATAAATCAATGCTGTTTTTTACTAAAACATATTAGGATTGTGATGTGCATCGAATAATGTAATTATAGAAAAGTGAGTTTAAAATGACAAATCTTGTTTTTGTTTTTTTTTGTTTTGTTTTGTTTAGTTTTTTTTTTTTTAAATTACAGAAATTAAAGAAATTTAACCCTCTGGGGTCTGAGTGGATTTTGGGGGCCTGGACAAATTTTGACATGTCCTGACATTTGTGCTTTTTTCAGTGTCTTTTAAACATATTAATGTCTAAAGTCTAATAACACTGTAATCAGAAAACAATTGGCTACAATAATATGTGAGCAGCAAATTTATACATGATTGTGTTTTTGAGAAAAAAGTGTTTATGCATGGTTAGTGAAAAACTACAATTTTTTACTCACTGAAATAAGACCATAAAACACAAACAGAACATTGGTTCACAAGACTTTGGAGACCAGCATGTTGTAGGCTAAAGTGTTCAGAGTGATGTGAATGTCATCTTGTTCACACATTCACAGTAAACAATACACTGATTTAAATTTTCTAAGACACTTTTTGTCCAGAAAGGCCATATGCAAGAGGGTGTGTCTGAGGATGAATAGTCATGTGATTTACCTGAGAACACAAAAGACGCACTGAACGTCCAGACAAAGGCGCGCATAATGAGCCTTTCAGTCAATGTAGATGGGACGGATTAGTGCAGCACAATACAAAACAATGAGGAGCCAAACGATCCTTATTTGAGTTAAAATCAGTGTTTTGAACAGTGGACAGTGTACAAGGCGGGACCGCATTACCTGTAATGAGGTGAGACAGAAAAAAACGGACTTCTCCTTACGTTCATACGGATTAAATAAAAAGTGATGATTTGTTTTCGACTTGAATTGTTTCACTCAAAAGAAAACATTTCAAGCTTTCTAGCCATATAATTCTTATTTTTATGAGGCAAGTATTCGCTGAGATTGTGGTTGTTTTATTTATGCGTCTGTGAAGAGAAATGGCAGAGACAGAAAAGTCTGAGAGCGCACCCTGTCGGCTTTCTTTATTTAAAAAAAGCACAACGTTTTGTTGTTATTATGATGGTATACCACTAAAACTAGACCCTTTACAGATTTGAATGATATACTTCTTTTATCTGTACGATCAGAATTGACGGAGTAATTTAAGTTTGTTTCAGCCTTATCTGGAAAAGATGCGTCAAAATGCGCCGGCGCGTGCGTCGACCCCAGTGGGTTAACCCAGTATGGCAGTATTTCACTCAGCCAACATCAGGAAAGGCCAAGTGCAATATCTACCAGAAGTTGCTGAGCATGGGAGCAGAAAAAGCAAGGACAAAAAATACTACAAGCATAAGAATAATAAACTTTTTATTCCTGGGCACTTTTATATCTCGTGAGATGAAGGGGGAAAATTAAAATCAGCCAAACAAATCGGCATCATGTATCGGCCATCAGCTGCCCTGATTTCTAAATATCGGCATCGGTATCGGTTAGAGAAAACCCATATCGGTCGACCACTAATTGATGTAGCAGTGACGTCCTTTGAATAGTCTTTCTTTACAGGATCTACTTTCTATCAAAAAAGTAGTTCCCATGTAGTCTGTTCACAATGTGTTCTGTGCATCATCCCGACAAACTGTTTATGAGAAGCCATGTTTCTGATGAATGATTTAAGTAAAGTCATAGCTCAAGCAGATCACTGAAGTCCCACATGTTTTGGCTGATTGGCACTGGCTGTGTCATCCATGCTTTCCAATAACTGGATCAATCAGAGCTGTGTGGCAATCAGCGGACAAGTCACATCCAATCATGTTGCAGCTGTACAATATAAGCTTCAGCTGCCTCAACCTCTTCAGCCCCCTCTGTGTTTTCTGCATGTTGCTGTTGTTTTTACTGAGATGTAATATTTATGTGCTGCATGTGTTCTGATGGCAGAATATGTGTTGTTATGTGTATATACAGTACACATTTGTAATTTGGATGAGTTGTTAAATTTGCATTTGGATGAAATTTGAGCAAACACCATCCATAGACGAGTCCAAATTGTCCATGCTGACATGCACAAATGAATCATTTGGTGACTCTTTTCATGGCATCAGTCACTTTTTGCAGTGTTCATTTTCAGGCACTACACCTGTCCTTTTGGGAGCTCTCTCTCTTAATCACATATTTGATGAAGTCGTGCCATTAGGCAGGCAGTTTATTTACAGGCGTGTTTGGTTGGACACACAGGTCTACAAACATACACACTCATAGGTAGTCCTTGGATTAGCAGGTATAACATGTACACTTTGATTGTGCTTACATATCATTAATGAATGTACACATCCATGTGAATTACCATGAGTATGTGTATATCAGCTTATGCTCTGCTCTGGCAGTGCATTTCCATGGAGTCTGTCTCCATACAGGATGCAGATTTTCTCCATAAACACTCCTTTAAAGAGTCTATCTCTGGACCACATTGCTGGTTAAGCTGCTAACAGCCCTTCTATTTGCAATTCAGTGATGATGAGAAAGCCCTCAACCCATCACTGCCACCAGCTGTGACAGTGTTTGTGTTTTAGGGGTGGTGGGGTGGAGGGATCAGAATCCACCACTCTCATTTGTCACTTGGGGGTCTTTTATGTTGCTTGGATCAAAGTGGCAAGTGAAGCTTGTTGGGGTGCGATATCTTCAGGCTTAGCTGCAGCATGTAAGCCAGAGTCTGAGGCGTCTGCTTCATTAGCCTGAAGGGCTCTTTACACTGTTGAGCTTGGGGGGTTTAAACCTTGAACAGTATAAAAATAAAAACTTTTTTTTTTTTTTGGATGAACTCTAAATTTCTTTAGTCTCTTTTGTAGAATACTACCTTTAAGCTTATAGTGAATACACAGGGTAAGAATAATATCAGCATTACACTGACTGAGAAGTAATAAGAAGGAAATGTGAAAAGAAGAGCCATCAGCTAATGAGCTGACTCTTATGGTCCCAATCAGTCACATTCAGATTAGTCAGAAAACCTGTAATGTGGGAGGTTCACACTATCACACTTGAAATCATTCATCACTTGTTCTGTTTTTTACTATCTGCTACACATTGATCTTACTGGTTATGCAGATTTTTCGCCATCCATGCCTTTTATTCTTTCTTATTGTCATAATTGCTGGAATATCTATTGCCTCATACATCACAATATGTACCTGTAGTTCCTATATCACTGTGGTATATTTCTACTGGTAGTTTACCCTCTACTGACCCCTTGGATGGGTTTAATATGCTCCCATCAGATTGTTTAATTTGGGGTGGCATCTTAAGACACAGTGCCCTTTCTACAAGTCTGTGTCCTCTTTGTTTGCTACACTGTGTGAATTATATGTGTCACAAACACACAAATTATTATTGTTAGAAAGGTTTAGAATTGAAGTCATATCCTTGTGAAAAACTTCAGGGTTTGACAAACACCACCCATCTTTATGGGTACTCCATGTAATCTATGTTGCCATCTGTTTTTCGTGCCAAAAAAGTGTCATCAGGTTTAGGAATTCGAATTAAAAGGCTGGATTTATTATATAGCTGGTTATAATTTTACATACTTCACATGCGAAATAAGATTATTGTCAAATCGGAACGAGATGAGAAAGGGAGCCAAGTAAAGGAAGTTGTTTCCTCTCCCATTCTTACTTATAGCCAAAGCCTGGCCCTGCCTCTTTCCTCTTCATTAGAGCTATTTAAAAGAAACAGCAGCTTTCTATCTGCAGCAGACACACTGAATGGGCCAATTTGGAAAGAAAGCTTGATTATAGATGAACAGGAAGCAGCACATAGTTAACTTTTCAGCCTCATCAAAAGAGATGTCAGCAGCTCCATGGAGGTGGATTGGTCTTTTACAGCAGTAATGGAAGATGAGTAGAGCATAGAAAGGCGTAGAAAGGTTTTACTGATGGTGTGGTGTGTTTGTCTCTGTGCAGATGCAGAAAACTTAGCTACCCGAGAGAGCTCCCCCAGATTTCCCTCATCTTCATTTTCGTCAATGAGGCTCTGTCAGTGATCCTGCGCTCAGTCCACACGGCTGTCAATCACACACCAGCTCACTTGCTCAAAGAGATCATCCTGGTGGACGACAACAGCGATGACGGTCTGTAGAAAGAACAGATTACCTTCCTTAAATTTGACACATGGTCAGATAATAATGAAGCAATAAAGCCAAAGTCTAGTCATCATTCAGCATCCTAGTAAATAAAAATCTGGTCCTGTCAGTGTTACTGATTTTCAAATGGTAGTCAGTCAGCTTCAGAGTTTATAAAGCATGCAACCTCCTTTATGCTGCCTCAAGGATTTGACTACTTCTGCCGGGAAGAATTTTTTCAACCATTTCTCATCTTCTAACAAGGGCTTACCTTTGGTGCAGGACACATATAGACAAATCTTCTCTGTTGCCCAGTTAATCAAGGCATTTGTTTTGTAAGATATGTCCAAAAATACAGCCACTAACCTCAATGTGACGAGTTTGCTTGTAGCTATTAGGGTTTGAGGGAATTGAGGGTTTTAGCAATGTTTAGATTTTGTATGTTTTTGTATGCACATATAACATAGAATATATAACACTGACCGTTAGCTGCTTAAATAAAACTGCATCAGTCTTCAGATCCATGCTCATTATCAAAGCAACTCAGGCCACACCAATTATCATTTTTTATTGTTTCATTTTGCTACCAACAATCCTGTGGCATTGTAATAGTGAAAGAGATTGACAGTTTGAGAAATATGCTTAGTTGTTTTCAGGTGAAATGTTAAATTTCACTAAAGTCAATATGAAGCTGCAGTAAAAAGCTACGGGTAAAAAGCAATGATTTGCCGTTTTACGAGGGTTATGAGCCAGACTTGGCTCTGAGCAGTTGCCAGGCAACCAGTTGAGAGTCCAGGAAGTTACTAGTCCAGTATTGAAAGCACAGATAAGTGTGAAATACGTCTGACAAACTAACTCCACAATGACAGACTATTCCTTTAAGGCCTCTTTACTCAGTTACAGGCCTGCTCCATTTTATAGGAATCTTTGAATAATGTATCTCATCTTGGACATAACCAAGCCTGTGTTTATACTTGCATGTGTGTTACTCATGAGATTTCTGATGTATTACAGTGTAAAGGGTTGCTAATGGGACAAATGCATCAGGTTTGTAACGTGACTTTGTTGGCGCGACAAGACGTGTCTCCTTGACAAAAGCTGAGGTCATTGCTTTTGAGGAACAGTGTTCGCTGACGTGACTGATAGTGTCGAATTTTTGCACAGCAGATAGGGGTGGAGTGCCACAATTGGATGTCACAGGGAGAGATGTCCCTGTCTTATTTGTTGGGCAGGACTGCCAAGTCAGGCATTGTCAGATGAAGGAACAGAGAGCAGGAGAGACGGAGGGAGAGGAAGGAGATGAAACTGGGCACTGTGAAAAGGAGAGAGGAAGAGAAATAGAGAGCAAATGGTGTTGGACAGGAATTGGGGAACAAGGGTTTAAATTAATAGAAAGAAAAAAAAATATTGAGGAGTGAAGAGGTCTGGACAAGTTTGAAAATAAGCAAAGTGAAAAGAAAGGAGCAAAAAGAAGAGAGAAAGAGATGAAGAGGCAGAGAATGAAAGGAGAGGCTGAAAGCAAAAACCAGGCTACTAGAAAATGTAGCAGGAGGACAGAGGAAAGTATCAGAGACAGAGCGACTCTAAGATAAGTGAGGTTGGACAGCAGGGAGGAGAGAGATAATGTGAGGCGATTGGATATCTGGTAGAGAAAGAGAGGGAGTAATCAGATAGAATGGAAAGAAAAGACAAATAAGGAAACAGGAAGAGAAAAGATTAGTCAGTGCTTTACAGCATTGTTTAACAAATGCTGTGAAAAAACCAAACGGAACAACGTGTTTGTCACTCAACACTTTTTTTTTTTTTTTTTTTTTTACTCGCCCCAAGACCTCGCTGTTGTTTGCTGAAGACATAGACCTTTCATAACATGTCACAAGTGTATGATTTCATTTTCTAAAGAGACTAAATCATTTTTTGAAATGTTGTAGTTTTTACTCAAGTGGGAACAGTAAATAGCAGTTACCTAGATGTTTTTAGAGGATTTAGCTTTATTAAAGCTTGTTTTTGCTGGTAAATATGACATTAGAAAACAAAGAGTTAACATAGGCAAATTGTGTAAAATTATTAACATTTGTCCATTTACAGATCCAGCATTTGCTTTCCATCGTTTTATTTGCATAGAATAGTTATCTGCAAAGTTTGGCTGCACATGTAATATTTTTATATGATCAGTTTATTGCTGATTTGGATCTTTTCATGGGATTTGTTGACTAAAAGAAATGCATAGAATATTGCCAGCCTTTATAGTGTCCAGAAACATGGCGTGCAAGAGAGACACAGTTAAACTTCACCTCCACCCCTCTCTCACTTGACGCTGCCGATTGGCCGAGAGCCAGCCATCCATCACAGAGAGGAAGAGATTGCAGCGGCACAGAGGACAAAGCATGCCAACAAAAACTCCTCACCACTCACCCGCCTGTACAAGTCACCCAACTCTGTGGCCTCACAATGTACACACCCAAGTGTGTATGAATTATTTCATGTGTATGTGTCAGATGAAGACATGACACAGCATGAGAAATGAGGCTGTGACTGACTGTGTGTGAGTGAGTAAAAAAGGGGAGGCAGAAATACAAAGCACAGAAATAAAAAGCATGAGAAATGTGTTTAAAGGTATTTTAAGCATGTGTGTTTATGATTCAGAGGAAATAGGACTGTGTGTTTGGATCCGGGGGGGGGGGGGGGGGGGTTGATGAGTTGATGGAGAGATCAAAGTGGAGCGGTCTTTTATACTCAGGAAGCTGCAGATTCCCTTTGGTGTTGTTGGAGTCTGTTGGCGCTGAAAACAGCACCACAGGGGACACAGAGAACAAATTTCTGTCATCTGGCTCATTCTGTCTTTGTGTACTTGTGGTAGACCTTTCAGTATAGTTGCTTATGTCTGTGTCAGATCAGAGCAATGTTGGAGTGACACAGTTGGCATGCATCAATGTTGGTAGCTTGTACAGGTCACTGCGCGTCATCATGATTTGTATATTAAACAAAACAGGTCAAATGTAGCTTCATCGCTGATGCCATTGTTTACTGAGCACATTGTTTTGTGTGCAAAATGTGGAGCTTCAGGATGTATTCTGTATATTTAGAGTCTGTCCCTTACCTGTTGTGATGTTTGGGGTGTTTTATGGGCTGCAGAGCAGTTGAAAGGACCGCTGGAGGAGTATGTGAACAAGCGCTATCCTGGCCTGGTGAAGATCGTGAGGAACCAGAAGAGAGAGGGACTCATCCGAGCAAGAATCGAGGGCTGGAAGGCAGCCACTGCTGAGGTCGCAGGATTTTTTGATGCCCATGTGGAGTTCACTCCCACCTGGTGAGTAAGTCTGGAATCTGGATGGGCTAGCTAGTGGCACTCTTACAGGATGTCTGAAATGATAACAGGTCCTGTGACAACTGTTCTCTTTTCAGGCAAAGTGAACTTCAACTCCACATTTAAAAATACTGGAAAACACTGATGCACAAATCATGATTACAGCAATAACAATAATAAACTTTATTAATCACATCTAAAAGAAACTTTACAAAAGATCTTTGTAACCTCCAAACACCTTTCTGTATGTCTCTTCTGTACACAACCCTGTTCACTCAACATAAATAGACCCATGCCATCCAGAGCTGCACTGAGCTGAATCAAATAGTTAGTAATAAAGTTAGTACAGTTCTGACTGTAGTGGGTGTGAGAGAGATCTTCTGAGATATCCTGTCCCGTCTGTGCTGTAATGTGTATCCACATAGTGTGGAAATGTGTGTGTTTACTCTTTTGCCAGGGCCGAGCCAGTTCTGGCCAGAATAAAAGAAGACCACAGGAGGATCATCTTGCCCTCCATTGACAACATTAAGCACGAAACGTTCGAGGCGGAGCGCTATGAGAACTCAGGCCATGGCTACAACTGGGAGCTGTGGTGCATGTACATCAGCCCGCCCAAACAGTGGTGGGATGAGGGTGACGTGTCTGCTCCCATCAGGTAAGCCTCTATTCACCTCTATCAACAAAGCAAGGACAAAGCCTGCATATCAGTCTGGACAGATGAGGATTCTCATGCTTGATATTTTGTGCACAGGGTACCCAGATATTTGTGTTAAATCAGATATTTATCCATTTTTTAAAATTGAAGATTTTTAAAAAGAATAAAGGAACATACATGTATGAAAATACAATAGGTCACAAATGCATACAGCCTTACTGTCATGAGTTGGCTTGTGTGTGGAGGTGCGAGAGAGAAGGAGAGGCGGTAGGACCCAATTGCGGGACAAACCAAAGACTTTATTCCTCCTGGGACTTCCAGGGCAAAACTAAACACAGGAACCGGGTGAAACCGTACACAACGAGGGCTTGACCGGGTGGGACAGTCGTCATAAAAAAACACACAGGGCAAACTAACAGCCACCACAACGAAGGATCAAAGCTAGAGCAGTAACAATGCTTCTGCACCGAAAAAAGGGAGATGGGAGGTATAAATAGGGAGGAACACAACAGGTGATTGAACTCAGGTGAAACTAACAGGGACAGGTGAAGCTCATGAATACAAATAACAAACATAAAGCTGCCGGGGACCAGTGCGAGGAGAAAAGGAAGTCATAACACAAAGGTCCTCAGGCAGGAAGTCCCCACAGGGACTCATGACACTTACATGTTGAATAATACACAAAACCTTACAGCATTACATTTGAACAGGCCAATTCAAAAAGAAAAAAGGTTATGATTTGCATTGACAAAACCACACATTCATGCGCACATGTTCAGGCACTTGTTTTCATTTTGATGTTTTGTCCTCGTCACAGGACTCCTGCCATGATTGGCTGTTCCTTTGTGGCCAACCGAAACTACTTTGGGGAGCTTGGTCTGCTGGATTCTGGCATGAATGTCTATGGAGGGGAGAACATCGAACTGGGCATCAGGGTTTGTGTGTCACCCACCTCCCTTTGCTTCTATTCTCTTCACCCCTGTAGGTCTAAGTGGAGCAGTGGCCACCGTAGCATGGTGCTACTGATAAATGAAACCCTATTAAGAGTCCTGGAGGACCAGTGCTGAGTGTGTGCAACTCACTGCAGGGCATTGGAGATAAATAGGTCACAGAGCACGAAGGTTGGGTTTGTGGCTATACATTTCAAGAGATTGGACAGTGCTGTTATTCTGCAGGGTTATTTTATTTTTTGACTAAAGGGCAAAGGAAAGAATAATAATTATGAAGCTATGTCAAATGTTTTTAAGCATTGGTTTTTAAACTGGGTTAGTTACCCCAGAGTTCATCAGTTGGTTAATATGAACATTTAATAATTTCTTGTTGTATGGCTAATGCCCTCCATTTGGTTTTATGGCACATTTACTGTACTGTGGTTCTGTCTCACCATTCATCAAATACTGGAGAGCACCATTTAAAGCCCATTGTCTAATAAACCTAATGTGTGCTGCCTGCCACACACTAAACGGCAAGATGGTATGAAAGAAAACACTCTAGAGGACAACATTTTTAACAGGCTGGGGGAGTCCAAAGTGAGCTAAATATTTCTAATTCGGGTAATTAGAAAAATTAATCCAACAGCCCAATAGTGGCCAAAATGCATTCATGCAGCTTCAATTTAATTCACTCTGCAACACCATCTACCTGCAGGTGTGGATGTGTGGAGGTAGTATGGAGGTGCTGCCTTGTTCCAGAGTAGCTCACATTGCACGGACGAAGAAACCTTACCACAATAACATAGGTGTCCACACACGGCGTAACGCTCTACGCGTGGCAGAGGTCTGGATGGATGAGTACAAGTCCAGTGTCTACCTGGCCTGGAACATCCCCATGGAGGTGAGAGGCTGTTATAGCACCAACAACAACTGCAAAGAGGAAATCACATTTTACTGTGTTAGCTGGTGATGGAAATATAAAGAGCAACCTTTCCAAAGATTTCATATAATGATATCTTATGCTCTTGCAGAACCATGGTATTGATTACGGAGATATCTCTCAGAGGGTTGCTCTGAGGAAGCGTCTGCAGTGTAAGAGCTTTGAGTGGTACCTCGACAATGTTTACCCAGAGATGAGGAGGTACAACAGCACGGTGTTCTATGGCGAGGTGAGGCTGCAGTCACATAGACATGAAAGAGACCAGAAAGAAAAGCTTGTATATCTAAGGTTTAATTGATGAAACAACTGAAAACAGATGAGTGATAGAGTTGAGGTAGATAAACCCTGAGGGGTTTATTAAAAAAATATCTAAACACTAAAATAGAAACAGAAAAAAAGCATGCAGAGTGCATCCCTCTGCACAGCTCGAGCTGTCTTACTGAAATAAAAAAAAAAAACAATTAGAAAATTTCAAATCTGTATTTGGATCCAGATCGGTACCAACATAATAATAATAATACATTTTATTTCATGGCGCCTTTCAAAGTCTCAAGGTCACCTTACAGAGAGAAAAAGGAAGCATACAGCATGAAATACATAGAGTGCATTAAAACAATGATAACAACAATACATAAACAGAGGGCCAAAATGTAAAGGCAAAAGTGTAAAGTATCTAAGAAGTGGGTGATGTACAGCAAAAGTAAATTGAAACACAGAATTCCAGATGACAGAACAACAAATATGAAACAGTATTAAACAATATGAAATAGGCGAAGAGTGGTAGAACATCACGGGCTGATTTGAGAGTGTTAGGTGGAAAACGCTATACGGAACAGATACATTTTGAGTTATGATTTAAAAGTTGATAAGTCCGGAGACGACCGGATGCGATGAGGGAGAATGTTCCAAAGGCGGAGCGCAGTGTGGCTGAAGGATCTAGCGCCCATGGTGGCCAGGCGCGCTGTAGGGGTGCAGAGGAGAGTGGAACTGGATGAGCGGAGAGTACGAGGCGGAGAATAGATATGAAGTAGATCAGTGATGTATGGTGGGGCAATAGCGTGGAGGGCTTTGTTGGTGAGAAGGAGGATTTTATAGTTTATATGGAAGGACACAGGGAGCCAGTGAAGTTGTTTAAGGACAGGGGTGATATGATGTGAGGATGGAGTTCTGGTGATGATTCGGGCAGCAGAGTTCTGGACAAGTTGGAGTTTGTGAAGTGATTTGAGAGGAAGACCAGTGAGGAGTGAGTGACAAAGGCGTTAACGAGTATGGCCGTGCTATCGGTGGTGAGTGAAGAACGGATGCAGTTTATGTTACGAAGATGGAAGTAGGCCGACCGGGTAGTGGTATTGATATGCTGAGTGAAGGAGAGAGTACCGTCTAGGATGACACCCAGGCTTTTAACTTGGGGGGAGGGGAAGACAGTATTGTTGTCAAATTGAATGGAGAAGGTGCTGGTTTTAGAAAGGGTATATCTGGTACCCACGAGGAGAATTTCAGTTTTATTGGGGTTGAGTTTCACAAAGTTATGGGTGAATTTCATATTATGTAAGTAGGTAAGGAGGGAGGGAGGGGGGAGGGTAGAAGATGGAGCAGCAGAGAGGTAGAGCTGGGTGTCATCTGCATAACAGTGGAAATTGATGTTATGTTGCCTAAAGATATTACCGAGAGGAAGGAGATAAATACTAAAAAGGAGGAGCCCCAGGACAGAGCCCTGAGGCACGCCACAACTGACAGTAGAGGGATGGGAGTGGAAGTTCTGGAGATGGACGGACTGGGTGCGGTCAGAGAGGTAGGAGGTGAACCATGAGAGGACCGAGCCAGCTTTGCCGATGGAAGCAAGGCGATGGAGGAGAATATTGTTATGAGATGGTGTCAAAAGCTGCAGTTAGGTCAAGGAGGATGAGGATGGAGACAAGGCCAGAGTCTGCGGCTAATAGGAGGTCATTGGTGATTTTGACCAGGGCAGTTTCAATGCTGTGAAGTTGGCGGAAACCAGATTGAAAGTGTTCGTATAGGCTATTGGCGGAAGTTGTTAAGGTCGGCAGGATCGAGACCAGGTTTTTTTAAAATTGGTGTGATGATGGCTGTCTTGAGTGATGGGGGTACGATGCCAGAATTGAGCGAAGTGTGAATAATGTGGGTAAGATGAGGAAGGAGAGAGGGAAGACAGAGCTTGACGAGGTTGGTTGGTAGGGGGTCAAGTTTGCAGGTTGAGGGTTTGGATTTGAGGATCAGAGAAGAGAGAACCGTGGTGGGTGGAATGATAAAACTCGAAAACAGGAAGGATACTGATAGACAGGGTAGGGTACAGTGGAGACAGTTCGCAGTATCACAGGTGGGGGGAAATTGCTGGTGTATATTTTCGATTTTTGATGAGAAGATATCCAGGAAGTTATTGCACAAGATGGTGGAGAGTGAGGCGAAGAGAGGAGTATTGGGAGGGCCCAATAAATTTTTGATAGTGGAGAAGAAGGAACGCGTGGAGCTAGAAGCGGGTGCAATAAGAGAGGCATAGAAGTCAGATTTTGTTTGAGTAATGGTTTGCTTGTACTTCAGTATGTGGTTTAGGTATAAGTCCTTGTGGGTGGATGAACCGTTTTTTTTGAAGAGACGTTCAAGGCGGCAGGCTTGGGTTTTGAGGAGGCGGAGTTCGGGTGTGTACCATGGAGCAGAGTGCGAAAAGGAGACAGATCTAGTTTTGAGTGGGGCGAAGGTGTCGAGTAGATTACGTAGCTTACGGTTGAAATTGGATAACATGTTGGAGAGGGACGGTGTATAATTAGTACATGAAAGGTTATTGAGAGAAGCAGTGAAGGAGGGGAGGTCGATGTTCTTTAAGTTACGGAAGGTGATGGTGCGGGAGAGGTGGGTTTTGAAGAGAGGTAGTTTGGAGTTAAAGCAGACTAGTTTGTGGTCGGAGAAGAAGGTGTCGAGGGTAGAACATGACTGAGCTGTGATGCCAGAGCAGCAGACTAAGTCGAGGGTGTGGCCTTGAGAATGTGTTGGGGAGGTATTGTTGGAGCCCAAAGTTGTCCAGACAGGAAATGAAGTCTTTTGTTGTGGTGTTGTTGGGATTGTCGAAGTGGATGTTAAAATCACCAAGAAGAATTATGTTGGCTGACAGAGAGGATGAGGTTAGCTAAAAGGTCAGACAGTTCGTCCAGGAAGGTCGGGTTAGGTTTAGGTGGGCGGTAGATAGTGGCCAGGAAGGTTGGTGTGTGACCGTGAATACGTGCTATGAGAGCTTCAAAGGACTGGAAGGTGACAGTGGGGTGGATGGATATTTTGTATTTAAGGTTGAACAGTATGGCGAGGCTACCGCCGCGTCCCGAGAGGCGTGGATGAGTGAGATATGTGAAACCAGGAGGAATAGATTGATTAAGTTCAGCGAAGTCATTGGGCTGCTGCCAGGTTTCAGTTAAGCACAGGATGTCGAGATTGTGTTTAAGAATAATGTCAAGGATGAGGGATGCTTTTTGAGAGAGGGAGCGAATGTTAAGTAGCCCAAAATGAGTGTTATGGAAAGGTGTAGAGTCCATGTATCTGGGGATGTTAGTTAGCACAGAGTGGTTGATCAGGCGTATACCTGATTTCCTCGACTGGGGTCGGGAGGATGACCAGATGGAGGGGATTGGTAGAATGGAGTCAGATAGTCAGGCATGTGGGACAGAATGGACAGGTTGTCCAGTGTTAGTGTGTGGGGTACAGTGAACTGCATGTTGAATGTTGGTGGAAAGCACATGGGAGCCCAGGCGGTTAGGATGCAGACCATCTCCTGCAAAGAAGGCAGGCCGGTTCCAGAAGAGGTTGAAGTTGTCGATGAATTGGAGATTGTAGGACAGGGAGATAGACTTGAGCCAGGTGTTGAGACTGAAGATTCTACTGAAGCAGCCAGAGCCTCTTCCAAACGTACTTGGAAAATGCACATAATGATCAGTCATGCAGACAGACTGACAGGGGCTATTTTTCTGAATACCTAAATCCTCTTTAGGGCTATTAGCACAAATCCCAAAGGATATTGAGTGTGATTTTTTTTTTTTTTTTTTTTTTTTAAAAGCTGTTTTGTAATTTTAGATCCGTAACTCGAAAGCGAACCATTTGTGTATGGATCAGGGTATGAAGGAGAACCACACAGCCATCCTGCATCCCTGCCATGGATGGGGTCCTCAGGTAAAACCACACACTCAACAAAACAGCCATTAACTTAATTCTGACATTAAAAGTCCATGTCAGATTAAGTCAGGGTTAGTCAGTCCATCCTTTTAAGTTTAGTCAGTTTTTAGCTGACTAAAACTCATAGTCTTTTCTTAGTCAAAGAATCTATAGATTTTAATCTGGATCTGGTTTAGTTTGATTTCAGAAAATAATCTCAAAAATTTCGAGATTAAAGTTGTAAATGTACGAGAAAAAAACTTGGATATAGGGCAGTTCCTCCATGGCAAAGCCCATGCAGGGTACTGCATGCCACTTGAGAACACTGTTTTGGAGGTTTTTTTCATGTACGTGCGACTTTATAATGCCGGAGAATATCCAAGTTTTTTCCGGTAAATTTATGACATTTTTGAGATTATTCTCAACAGAAGTATTAGACAGTTGGCTACTACCCAACAAACTTAGTCCAAAAGTCCAAAACCTCCTACATTGGGATGGCTGTGGCTCAGGAGTTAGGGCAGGTTGACCATGCCCCAGAGGGTTGGTGGTTCGATACTTGGCTTCCCCATGACTGTCCTTATGGGCAAGAACCCCAAGTTGCCCTAGTGGCTGTTCCACCGGTGTGTGAGTGATGGAGTGAATGGACAAATAGCATAAAAGCATTGAGGACACTTAAGTGTAAAAAAGCAAACAATTGTAACAAAGTATAAGACCTTTTACCATTATATACTGTGTTATAATCACCAGTAGATGCTACGAATAGAATGTCTTAAGCTGGGATGGACGCATTTAAAGAGCATGATTATGCATGGATAGCATTTTTAACGCTCAGGTTAGTTAAGTTAGCTAAACTGACTTTTCACTGAAGCCATTTCAATTCCATCCATCCATCCATCCATCCATCCATCCATCCATCCATCCATCCATCCATCTTCTTCCACTTATCCGGGGCCAGGTCGCGGGGGCAGTAGCCGAATCAGGGATACACAGACTTCCTTCTCCCTGGACACTTCCTTCCAGGGGGACACCGAGGCGTTCCCAGGCCAGCCGGGAGACATAGTCCCTCCAGCGTGTCCTGGGTCTACCCCGGGGCCTCCTCCCGGTGGGACATGCCCGGAACACCTCCCCAGGAAGGCGCCCAGGAGGCACCCGAAACAGATGCCTGAGCCACCTCAACTGACTCCTCTCGATGTGGAGGAGCAGCGGCTCTACTCCGAGCTCCTCCCAGGTGACCGAGCTCCTCACCTTATCTCTAAGGGAGCACCCGGCCACCCTGCGGAGGAAGCTCATTTCAGCCGCTTGTATCCGCGATCTTGTTCTTTCGGTCATGACCCAGAGCTCATGACCATAGGTGAGAGTAGAAACGTAGATTGACCAGTAAATCAAGAGCTTCGCCTTCCGGCTTAGCTCCTTCACCACAACGGACCGGTACACCGACCGCATTACTGCTGCCGATGCCCCGATCCGTCTGTCAATCTCACGTTCCATCCTTCCCTCACTCGTGAACAAGACCCCGAGATCCTTAACCCTCTGGGGTCGACGCACGCGCCGGCGCGTTTTGACGCATCTTTTTCTGATAGGGCCGAAACAAACTTAAATTACTCCGTCAATTCTGATCGTACAGATAAAAGAAGTATATCATTCAAATCTGTAAAGGGTCTAGTTTTAGTGGTATACCATCATAATAACAACAAAACGTTGTGCTTTTTTTAAATAAAGAAAGCCGACAGGGTGTGCTCTCGGACTTTTCTGTCTCTGCCATTTCTCTTCACAGACGCATAAATAAAACAACCAGAATCTCAGCAAATACTTGCCTCATAAAAATAAGAGTTATATGGCTAGAAAGCTTGAAATGTTTTCTTTTGACTGAAACAATTCAAGTCGAAAACAAATCATCACTTTTTATTTAATCCGTATGAACGTAAGGAGAAGTCCGTTTTTTCCTGTCTCACCTCATTACAGGTAATGTGGTCCCGCCTTGTACACTGTCCACTGTTCACATGTAAATAATCTCAGGTGAACCAGGTAAATATGTGCACACCCCCGAGAAATGACACAAAATATCTTCATCATAGAATTTACTCACTTTTTCGGCACGTTTGGATGATGGCGCGTTACGCACGTGAAGCGGCGCTCCTTACATTCCACTCAGAGACAAATAGTTTAGCTTGTCCTCAGAGTAAAAACACTGATTTTAAATCAAATGAGAATCGTTTGGCTCCGCATTGTGTTGTATTGTACTGCACTAATCCGTCCCATCTACATTGACTGAAAGGCTCATTATGCGCGTCTTTGTTTGGTTGTTCAGTGCGTCTTTTGTGTTCTCAGGTAAATCACATGACTATTCATCCTCAGACACACCCTCTTGCATATGGCCTTTCTGGACAAAAAGTGTCTTAGAAAATTTAAATCAGTGTATTGTTTACTGTGAATGTGTGAACAAGATGACATTCACAGCACTCTGAAGTAAACACTTTAGCCTACAACATGCTGGTCTCCAAAGTCTTGTGAACCAATGTTCTGTTTGTGTTTTATGGTCTTATTTCAGTGAGTAAAAAATTGTAGTTTTGCCCTAACCATGCATAACCACTTTTTTCTCAAAAACACAATAATGTATAAACTTGCTGCTCACATATTATTGTAGCCAATTTTGTGCTGATTACAGTGCTATTAGACTTTAGACATTAATATGTTTAAAAAACACTGAAAAAAGCACAAATGTCAGGACATGTCAAAATTTGTCCAGGCCCCAAAAACCCCCTCAGACCCCAGAGGGTTAAACTCCTCCACTTGAGGCAGGATCTCTCCCCTGGCCTGGAGATGGCAAGCCACCTTTTTCCGGTTGAGTACCATGGCCTCGGACTTGGAGGTGCTGATTCTCATCCCAGCCGCTTCACACTCGGTTGCAAACCGCCCCAGCGCACGCTGGAGATCCTGGCTCAATGGAGCCAACAGGACAACATCATCTGCAAAGAGCAGAGATGAAATCCTGTGGTCCCCGAACTGGACTCCCTCCGGCCCCTGGCTGCGCCTAGATATTCTGTCCATAAAAGTAATGAACAGAACCGATGACAAAAGGCAGCCCTGCCGGAGTCCAACGCGCACTGGGAACAGGTCTGACTTACTACCGGCAATGCGAACCAAGCTCCTGCTCCGTTTGTACAGAGACCGGATAGCCCTCAGCAAAGGGCCCCGGACCCCATACTCCTGGAGCACCTCCCACCGGATGTCACGAGGGACCCGGTCGAATGCCTTCCCCAAGTCCACAAAACACGTGTGGACTGGTTGGGCAAACTCCCATGAACCCTTGAGCACCCTCGAGAGTGTGTAGAGCTGGTCCAGTGTTCCACACCCAGGACGGAAACCGCATTGTTCCTCCTGGATCCGAGGTTCGACCACCGGCCGGATCCTCCTCTCCAGTACCCTGGCATAGACCTTCCCCGGGAGGCTGAGCAGTGTGATCCCTCTGTAGTTGGAACACACCCTCCGGTCCCCCTTCTTAAAAAGAGGAACCACCACCCTGGTCTGCCAATCCAGGGGTACTGTCACCGAACGCCACGCGATGTTGCACAGGCGTGTCAGCCATGACAGCCCAACAACATCCAGAGACTTGAGGTACTCGGGACGGACCTCATCCACCCCCGGTGCTTTGCCACCGAGGAGCTGCCGAACTACCTCAGTGACTTCAGCTTGAGTGATGGATGGATCAGCCCCCGAATCCCCAGCCCCTGCTTCCCTTATGGAAGACGTGTTGACGGGATTGAGGAGATCCTCGAAGTATTCCTTCCACCGTCCGACAATATCTGCAGTCGAGGTCAGCAGCTGCCCACTTCCACTGTAAACAGTGTTGGGAGAGCACTGCTTCCCCCTCCTGAGGCGCCGGACGGTTTGCCAGAATTTCTTCGGGGCCGACAGGTAGTCCTTCTCCATGGCCTCACCGAACTCCTCCCATACCCGAGTTTTTGCCGCCATCACCACCTGGGCTGCAACATGCTTGGCCCTGTGGTACCTGTCAGCTGCTTCGGAAGTCCCACAAGCCAGCCAAGCTCGGTAGGACTCCTTCTTCAGCTTGACGGCATCCCTTACCTCCGGTGTCCACCACCGGGTTCGTGGATTGCCGCCGCGACAGGCACCCGAAACCTTACGGCCACAGCTCCTAGCCGCCACGTCGACAATGGAGGTGGAAAACATGGTCCATTCGGACTCAATGTCCCCAGCCTCCCTCGGGATCTGGTAGAAGCTCTCTCAGAGGTGTGAGTTAAAGACCTCCCTGACAGTGGGTTCGGCCAAACATTCCCAACAGACCCTCACAGTACATTTGGGCCTGCCAAGTCTGTCCCGCTTCCTCCTCCTCCAGCGGATCCAACTCACCACCAGGTAGTGATCAGTTGACAGCTCTGCCCCTCTCTTCACCCGAGTGTCCAAGACATACAGCCGAAGGTCAGATGACACGACTACAAAGTCGATCATTGACCTCCAGCCTTGGGTGTCCTGGTGCCATGTGCACTGGTGGACACCCTTATGCTTGAATATGGTGTTCGTTATGGACAAACTGTGATTAGCACAGAAGTCCAGCAACAGAACACCACTGGGGTTCATATCGGGGAGGCCGTTCCTCCCAATCACGCCCCTCCAGGTTTCACTGTCGCTGCCCACGTGAGCGTTGAAGTCCCCCAACAGAATTATGGAGTCCCCAGTAGGAGCACCTTTCAGCACCCCCCCGAGAAACTCCAAAAAGGCTGGGTACTCTGCATGACCTATCCCCGACCCAAAGGCGCAGGGAAACAACCCTTTCACTCTGGGGGGAAAACTCCAGCACATGGCGGCTGAGCTGGGGAGCTATGAGCAAGCACACACCGGCTCGCCGCCGCTCACCTCGAGCAACTCCAGAGTAGAAGAGAGTCCAGCCTCTCTCAAGGAGCTGGGTTCCAGAGCCCAGGCTGTGCGTGGAGGTGAGCCCAACTATCTCTAGTCGGTACCGCTCGACCTCCCGCACAAGCTCAGTGAGGTGACATTCCATGTCCCTAGAGCCAGTTTCAGCATCCAGGGATCGGGTCGCCGAGGTCCCCGTCCTCGACCACTCCCCGATCCACTATGCACCGGCCCCTTATGGATCCTCCTGCGGGTGGTGGGTCCACAGAAGGATGGCCCCAGGTCTCTCCTTTGGGCTTTGCCCGGCTGGGCCCCATGAGGGGAGACCCAGCCACCAGGCGCTCGCCTACGAGCCCGAACCCCAGGCCTGGCTCCAGGGTGGGGCCCCGGCTTCGCTATGCCGGGCGACGTCACGGTCCTTGATTGTCGCTCCATAAGGGGTCACTGAACCGCTCTTAGTCTGGTCCGTCACCTAGGACCTGTTTGCCTTGGGAGACCCTGCCAGGGGCATATAGCCCCGGACAACATAGCTCCTAGGATCATACGGGCACTCAAACCCCTCCACCACGATAAGTTGGCGGTTCAAGGAGGGGTTTCAATTCAATTCAATTCAATTTTATTTGTATAGCGCCAAATCACAATACAAATCATCTCAAGGCACTTTACAAAAAACTAAAACTAAAAACTCAACAATTCCCTTATGAGCAAGCACTTGGCGACAGTGGAGAGGAAAAACACCTTTTAACGGAAGAAAAACCTCCAGCAGAACCAGGCTCAGTTTGGGCGGCCATCTGCCTCGACCGGTTGGGGTGAGTGGATAGAGCAGAGAGAAAAGAACAGCAACAATAAACAACAAATAGACACTGCAGGTTGGTGGGGCCAGTAACTGCACATCAGCAATATACAGCTCCAGGACCAGGGACACCTGCAGAAGGTACAGAGAGAACAGAGAGAGAGAGAGAGAGCACAAATTAGGGGAGAGAGAGAGAGCACAAGGTTAGTGACATTCAGTGGTGGAATATACATGAAGTGGGAGGAGAGGAAGAGAGGGGAGGGGAAGGGAAGGGAAGGGGGGGGGCTCAGTGCACCGATGGTCCTCAGGCAGTCTAGGCCTATAGCAGCATAACTAAGGGATGGTTCAGGGTTGCCTGAAGCCAGCCCTAACTATATGCTTTGTCAAAGAGGAAGGTTTTAAGTCTAGCCTTAAAAGTACAGAGAGAGTCTGCCTCTTGAACCCAGGCTGGGAGCTGGTTCCACAGGAGAGGAGCTTGATAACTAAAGGCTCTGCCTCCCAGTCTGCTTTTGGAAACTCTGGGAACCACAAGTAGACCTGCACTCTGAAAGCGAAGTGGTCTATTGGGATAATATGGTACTATGAGGTCTTTAAGGTATGAAGGAGCTTGATTATGAAGGGATTTGTATGTGAGAAGAAGGATTTTAAATTCTATTCTATATTTTACAGGGAGCCAATGAAGAGAAGCCAATATAGGAGAAATATGATCTCTCTTGCTAGTTCCTGTCAGGACTCTGGCTGCGGCATTCTGGATTAATTGGAGGCTTTTTATGGAGATATTGGGACATCCAGATAGTAATGAGTTACAGTAATCTATCCTTGAGGTAACAAATGCATGGACTAGTTTTTCTGCATCATTTTGAGACAGGATGTTCCTAATTTTGGAAATGTTGCGCAGGTGAAAAAATGCAGTTCTAGAGATTTGTTTTATGTGTGAGTTAAAGGACATGTCCTGGTCAAAAATAACTCCAAGGTTTTTTACAGTAGTGCTGGATGCCAGGGTTATGCCATCTAGAGTAGCTATAATTTTAGAAAAGTTATTTCTGAGATTTTTTGGCCCAAATAACAATGACTTCCGTTTTCTCTGAGTTTAAAAGTAAAAAGTTACTGGTCATCCAGGCCTTTATGTCAATTAGATAATAGATAGATATAACTGAGTGTCATCTGCATAGCAGTGGTAATTAATAGAGTGCTTCCTAATGACGTATCCTAAAGGAAGCATGTACAGGGTGAACAGAATCGGTCCTAGCACAGAGTCTTGTGGAACTCCATAACTAACTTTTGTTCGTGTGGAAGGTTCATCATGGACATGAACAAACTGGAATCTGTCCGATAAATAGGATTGGAACCATTTTAATGCTGTTCCTCTGATACCAGTCACATGCTCCAGTCTCTGTAATAAGATGTTGTGGTCAATGGTGTCGAATGCAGCACTAAGGTCTAGGAGGACAAGTATAGAAACAAGTCCAATATCTGAGGCTAAGAGAAGATCGTTGGTAACTTTTAACAGTGCTGTTTCTGTACTATGATGTGTTCTAAATCCTGATTGACAATCTTCAAATAGTTAATTCCTGTGTAAGTGGTCTGATAGCTACTTAGCAACAGCTTTTTCTAGGATTTTAGAAATAAATGGTAGGTTGGATATTGGTCTATAATTAGCCAAGACTCCTGGATCAAGACTAGGCTTTTTGAGTAAGGGTTTGATTACTGCAGTCTTAAAGGCCTGTGGTACGTAGCCTGATACTAGAGATAAATTTACCAAGTCTAATAAAGATGAGTTCATTAATGGCAGGGTGCCTTTAAGCAGTCTAGTCGGGATGGGGTCTAAGAGACACGTTGATGATTTCAATGAAACAACTACTGATGTAAATTCAGAGAGATCTATGGGAGAGAAGCAGTCTAAACATAACTGAGGTCCTACAGATGATTCAAGAGCTCCTGTTGTAGTGTAGTTCAAAGTAACAAAGCGTTATTTGAGTTGCCTGTTTGCGATTTTCACGTTGTCCAAAATCCTACAGCTGTGATCTTGGGACTACTGGGGCAACTGTGGCTTAGGAGGTCGAGCAGGTGCTTCACCAACCAAAGGGTCAATGGTTCAATTCTTGGCTTCCCCCAGTCCATATGTCAAAGTGTCTATGGACAAGACACTGAACCCCATGTTGCTCTGAGCGTGAATAGTAACTGTTGAGAACGACAGCTCATGGAATTTCATTAATGAGAACTTTTATTTTCAAACTCCATTTAATAAAAGTTGGGTCTGATCCATTTGTAATCGAGCATTACTGTTTCAGTCATATAATAAATTGCACCTTTTGAAAAATCTCTGTATAATAATTTACACCTAAGATTGTCCTGCTCTTTGTCAGGCCCCTAATATGAGGAAATTACAGTCCACATAAACAAATGACACTCTCCTGATTAAAACAGGTCGGGATGGGCCAAAGTGTCCTGTTGCTCTCACACTACTCTGTTATAAGTTACTCATGTTAGAATGGCACATCCATAGCTGAATGTCCTTCCTGTTCTGTTGTTTACACTGATTAAGCCTGAGAACAAACATGCTCCATGTTCCACCTCTCAATATAATCTGGAACAACATGTTTCTGCTGGTCAAAGCAGCCAGAATAAAGTGAGATTCCTGCAAGATTCATAAATACCTTAGCTGAGGTGTTATTTCCTGAAAAAGATGTGCCTATGAACCAACTATTATGTTTTTTTTTAGATGCACAGAGAAAAGGAATTTATAATTTGGGGTTAACAACCAGGTAGTGCCTTTCATAAAACTCAGGCCATTATTTCAGCTTAGTAACTACGTGCTCAGTCACATTACTTCATTAAAGTGACCACACATTTCACAATAACTAGATGGGTAGAAGTTAAGAGTGACAGTACTACATGATGTCCCATGTTTGTGATCCCATTCAGACTGCTGCCTGTGTGTCTGTGTTCATCCTCAGTTAGGGCGTTACACCAAAGAGGGCCAGTTGTTCCTGGGCCCTCTGGGCAGCACTGGGGAGGACACTCGCTGCCTGGTGGATGATCAGATCAGCAAATTTCCTCAGCTCCTCAGCTGTGATAAAGTGACCAACAACAAGCAGAAGACATGGCATTTCTCTCAGGTGACAAGTAGAAAGAAAACAGTTCAATAAGATACCTGTCTGGATGTTGGCTTATAAGAAAAGCTGAATCGTGTTGTGAATAAATAAATAATATAAATGTCAGAAGTAAGTAACTGGTGGGCTCAGCTTAATATTACTGTTACCCTGACTATTTCAGGTACATTTATTCTACATGTGGTATTTTTAAACACAAATCAAAGTATTTTGTCATTTGTTTTTGTGGTGTAATTACCAAAACTAATGGGCCATTTTTAAGAAGGCAGGCTGCCCTCTGTCCTAATCTTGGCATTTGTTTTCTTTGCCTTTACTGAGAACAGTAAAATGTGAGTATTTTTTCCACTAGTCTTTCAGTTCCACCTGAAAACTTTGAAAGCTAGAGTTAAAGCTTTAATCTGTATTTTCTCTGAACAATAAGACAGCAGGCATTCTCCCACATCAGTCCTGTGATCCACTGTGAAAAGCAGACAAGATCTGAAGCTGGTTGTTATCGGTTTGTTTGTGGAACTAGTGTTACAAATGTCTCAAAATTAATATGGCAGCTATTTCAATTACTACCAAAATTTATATACTACCAGAGAAGATTAAATGAGAACCACCAGGCCTGGTTCAACCAGAATCCTGTGCTTCCTCCTACCCTGCAGAATGAAGCCATCAGAAACGAGGCCTCTGGACGCTGTCTGGAAGTGGTGCCGGCTAAGATTTATTTCGGCCACCTGCTGCTCCTGCAGCCCTGCTCCGGACAAAGCTGGACCATCAAGAACACCGTGAAGCAGTAGTCAACCATACAGTTTAACTTCAACCACCGACACAGGTTGTTTCCCAGAGCTGCTATTTGACCTCAGCTTGGCTGAGTCGTAACTGATGATGAAGCGGAGGCTCCTCGTCTTTTGGAGGAAAAGGAGATGGTTCAAAAGAGTAATGAGCTGTGAACATCGCAGTGATACAAATTTTGTGCAATTTTTACAAACTTAAATGATGTAATTGATGCACATTTAGCATGAGGACTGTTTTTCTCTCCAACTGGATTTGGCAGACTTTCAATGTGACGTTGCCATAATTCCTGTATGTGCCATTTCTCTATGATGCTTTAGGTTTAAGGAGGGTTTAAGGAGATTTAAGCAACCAAAACTGTTTTTCTGTCTAATGTTGGGAGACAAAAGGGTTCATTCTGTATGATGTTATTATGTCTTTTGAAATATGTAGAAAGACAAAATACCTGGAATTACATTTTCAGCAATATGCACCATTCAGAATACATTGGTAGTTTTTAATAAGCTTTATTGGTGGGTCTAATCTTTTTAGCTCAAGATACCTGAAAATGAAGGACTGCCTCCTTATGACAGGCACACATTTAACCATGAATTAAACAATAAGGTCTACAATGGGAATTTACTTTCTTCTTACGGAAATCTAGACCCCGTAAATATTTATACTTTGAAGAAAAGGGCATAAAGAATGAATTTTACTTGTGTATTGGTACCTATTTTTTTCTTTAAAGTTATTGTAAATCATTTGAAGTCACTTCAACAACATTGCCGAGGGCTACCGGGCTATATCATGTTTTTTATATGTCGTGGATATGTTTATCTTTCTTATTGTAATTTTTATGCAAAGCACTCTGTAGCACCAAATGCAGTACATCTTGTAGCATGATTGTACGTACTGTATGATGAGTTTGCTCTGCTACCTACTGAGTGCCATAACTACTGCAGCTGGCCAAAACTAACAAAGCACTTTTTTGGTCATAAAGGTGCAGACAGAGTGCGATGGAATCGGGAAGGGAAAAGTGAATAAGTGTATGGATTATGGAAATGCTGGAGGCCTTTAAGGCCAGTGTTGTTAATGTATTGAGATGTATATGATGTCATATATTCAGTTAGTTTGGTGTTATCAGTTGGATTTTTGCTCCCAAGATTGTCTTCCAATAAACAACTGGTTTCCTGCTCTTTGCGTGGTTACTATTACGTGGTCTAATTTCTGAAATCTTGAATATCCAGTATAGATTTTGTTTGGTCAAAAGTGAAATTATTGAGTTAATGAATTTTGTTAGACATTTCATGCACTTTAATTTTTAGGAAATTGTAAAGATGATGGGTACTAACATATCACTGTGTAAGTAATGTCTAGCTAACTAACATATTTTCCAAAGTGAAAGTACTTAATTTCTCTTTTCTGGACTTTAAATATTTTTAAGGCTCTGCAAAGTAAGTGCTGGGCCACTTTCTTTGTAACTGCTCCATGTGCGACCTGTATATGTTGGGTGAAAATGTTTCCTTCATACTGTGAGATTTGTGTTTTTAAATCATCTCCAAAAATAGACTACTTCAGAAGAGAGTTCACCATCATTTCCCAGCTGCATGGTTTGTGGGGCTGCAAACAACTTGGCTTATGAATAGTTTAATCACATATCCTTCATAAAAGTGCTACACTAAAATATTGCACAGCGTCAACTGTGGCAGCCAGGTGGCCTGATATCTCAGAGACTGGCCTATAAATGGAAAGTTATGGATTCAGCCCTTTAGCTGCCTTATGTCCTGTGAAAAGTGTCCTTGAACCAGATGCTGAACTCCTACTGTCCTCACTAAGCTCCTCTGGATGAAGCATCAGCTTAAAGCTTAAGATGTAAATGAAACAGGAGGAGCCTGCTGGGAGTACAAGGGCCTGTTTCTAGCATAGAGACAGAGAGGGTGAGGTGGCTGTGGAGGACACAGCCTGCATGCTAACACCACACTGAATGCTCATCAGACTGCAGGTCTACTCATCACTGCCTGGCATCAAATACAGTATGTGCTAGTTAAATTCCTACTAACTAGTTACTGTAACTAATACAAAGAACAACCTAACAGATTAACACAGGATTTGTTTTATTACTCAGGTATAAGGTGGATCAAGTATAAGGAGAAATGTGTCTAGATTTTAACAGAAAAATAAAGGGTAATTTGGGGTTTATGGCTTATTATATTTGGAGCTTAACTAGTTATAGCTTCCATATTGATACTATCACCCTAACCAGCAATGAAAGGCTAATGATAGAAGGCAGAGGACAAAAAACATTGAAAGACAGATAGACATCTGGCCCAGTGTTTGGTTACCTGCCTGCAGGTCAGTGTCCCTGTGGTAAACCTGTCTCACCTGCTGGCTCTGCTGGATGAAGCACTACAATCATCTATGTAAAACAGCAGTGTAATCATTATAATTGGACACAGTATCCAATAAAGTAATGTGTGATCATTGTCTAGGCCACCAGAGATCTTGTTATTAAACTTGGTTTCAAATTAAAATATCTGCCTTTTAAAGAAGAATCAGTGACCAAGGATAAACTTTTTTTTTTTACTTTAGAAAAAATGTCTTTAATGTATGGGATGAAACATTTTACCCTCTGGATCATCTGTATGCTTAACATGGAGGTTTTGTGTTGAACATACAGCTTCATCACCCCAGCGCACAATGCTGCCCTCTTGTGGTCTTAGCAGCTTTCCCATGATTAGTGACATGCATGCACAATAACCTCACATTTGTCCCATTGCTGAATATATAGTGATTTCTGCAAAACCCTGTATGATCTCATTCTGATTTTGGCAGGAAATAAATGGCAAAATGTAGGTAGCAGCTTCTATCCATAGAATGAGGAATGGCATTACCAAATGGGAAAAATGAAATGTTTAAATTTCCTTCAATTTTACTTTGAGCTGTTTGATAAATAAAAGTTCATGTCTTACCTTGATGTTTCCAGTGTGCTCTTGCCTCAGCCCATCGCCTGACCCTGCTTCTCCTTTCCTTACCAAGCTTCACCTGTTGCTTATAACATAGTTTCCTTTTTCTGTGTTTTTAGAGGCTTTTTCCTAAACCACCTTGGTTTTTATTCAAACTTGTTCTAAAATCCCAAAACACAAAATGTTTGGAAGCATCAGTGGCATATGCTCTAGTGAAATGATCCATGCTGGTAGTGGAAATATAGCTGACACAGTGCAACATTATAAATAATTAGCAGATTGTCAAAACACACATGGGACATTTCATAATAGCTATTGCACTCACTACTGAACTTCCATGAAAATTTTGGATGGTGGACATTAACATACCTGTATCTTCAGTTTAAGACAAGTGTCTCCATCCCTGGTCCTTGACCCCTACTGTCCTACAGGTTTTCCAACTATCCCTGCCCTTCCAGTTTCTGATTGGCTGAACACACCTGATCCATGCAGTCAGCGGTGGGTAGTGCAGGGATATCTGGAAAACAAGCAGGACAGTAGTGCTCGAGGACCAGGGTCGGACACACGTGGCTTAAGGCTATTCTCAAAACGAGTAGGGATCTTTAGACTTTAGAACCAGTATTGTTCTCAGATGTGTCTTGAGCTCAAGGAGTTTTCCAGAATAAATAAAAGTTAACCAACGTGTTCATGTAAAATTATACATTTTCATGGGATAAATAACTTTGCATGTTATTAAAGTGTTTATTTTAAATATATTTAGGGAGTCTGACAGAAGTGGAGTACAGGTGAGATCAGCTTATTGCCAATTTTGTAGAAATGTTTGTTGGCTGAAATGTTTGTTGGCTGAAATCTGTACTGCAAACGATATTTGTAGGTTTGACCTTATAATGAATTGATAACCGCCTAGAGAAGAAGCACCAGTCCAGTCTAAAATAAAACATATGGCACCATTTTTAAAAAAAAAGAGTTTTATTGCGCCATTTTTAATCCTTTGACTTTTGTACAGATTTCTGTATTTACAATTTCAGAATTATTATGCCTCTAATAAATAGTACAACTGAAAGTCTCTCTCTAGTCAACATGTTTAAATATCGCACATGCAAATATGTTTATTATGTGCTTGTCTGATAGATATGCTGTCTTGTTAGCTATGTACAAAATTACATAAAAACACTGGACCCAACCACCATGCTAATGAAGACACACGCTGTGTGTCCCCTCCAAAATATAACTACTTCAACAATCAAGACATGCAATCGTTCTGCAGGGACAGGGACAGTCTGATTACAGTAAAACTGTAACCACAGTAACCAACTCAAATCCTAAAAACATATGCAAATAAAAGAAATTTTTAAAAGACAAAGTTCCCTCTCAAAGAACAAATATATGATAAAACATTTTTCCAGCTAACCACAACATGACAGCAGTGACTAGCTGTGAATATGGTGGCAAATTTCCACCAAACCTGCAAGATCAACAGATTAAAAAAAGAACTCATTTTGATCAGATAAAGAAAAATCAAAACCAGTGTGAACTACAAGGTTTTGAAGACTGTTTATACACAGCGTACTCTTTATTCAGTCTCCAAACTGTGACATTGACAAACCATCAATGAATGAAACCTTTTACAGGTTAAAAAAGGTGTTTTTTTCTGCCATAGGCAAGAAATCTATTCCTATAAATACATTGTGTTTAAATATGTGTTCGCATACGAGTGCTGCTCTACCCATGGTGTTGGTAGATCAAATTCAACTTATACATAAAAACAGCATATTTTAGCATTTCATACCAACAGTTTCCAGACTTGTATATAATGCTGCAGAATCCTGCCTGCATCACATTCCCATAGTGCTCAGTGACAGCAGCATGTGATCTCACTTCACCTCTAGATGGCACTCTTGCACAAACCTACAGCCCTTGTCATTTCATTATAATGGATGACAAGTACAGTGCAAAAACCCCAAGGAACAAACCAAATTCTACAGCACAGATATATTTACCTGCCAAAAGGTCCCCATTTGATCATGTGTTTCCATGTGAGAAGAAGGGAAAGCGCCTCTATTGTGTTAACTAGTTCGCCTCTGCAGAGTTCTATGGCTTTGGCAAGAGGGTTGAGAGGAAGCAGAAAGGGCCTTCACCTGCTCCTGATGTGTTTGTGAGGAAGCAGTCACCTTTGTCTGCTAAGCTGCCTTCCTGCACCCCTGAACCCAAGTGAGCAGAGAGCACCAACAGTCATGCACACACAGACACTGTGCACCTTCCTCAGACAGTTCAAATGTGGGTGACAGCTTTTCAAGTATTTACAGAAGTCATTGACTTGATCGCATGCACTTGATAATATGGCTGTTTCTAACACACAGGTGGGTTTACATGTTGAGATGAGGAAGTGCAGGAGTTTAGAGCCAAACTCACCGTTTCAAGGCAAGTCATTCGGTTTAGTAACCCGCAGTCTTTTCATTTCCCTACTTACATTCTATCAGCAGCAAAAGCTTTAAAACTGTTTAAAGTTCAGTAGATATGATTTTAATGAGCGTTAAATACATAAGTTGGTGCATTTGGTAAATATATTCTATGTTGCTCAGATCTCATATTTACATTCTAGCTACTGGTTTTCATACTGTGATTAAAATTTATTTCTAAAA
This sequence comes from Mastacembelus armatus, assembly GCF_900324485.2. Lineage (NCBI taxonomy): Eukaryota > Metazoa > Chordata > Actinopteri > Synbranchiformes > Mastacembelidae > Mastacembelus > Mastacembelus armatus. The sequence continues at coordinate 23,098,319 of NC_046645.1, read as the reverse complement.
CTTGCTCCTGCTTGATGTGTGCATATAACAACACCAATGATGTCTATCAACCTATGGGCTACAACTGCTGATATATGAATACATTAAAATGGAGATTTTAAATGATCAACTTTTTGTTGGGTCTATAAAAGGTTAGTAAACAGTAAAACATTTCCACTATCTTCCAAAACCCAAAGTCACATGTATTACTTCAGTGTACTTCAGTGTACTTCAGTGTACTTCAGTGTACTCATAGATACATTTTAACAATTAGACAATGAAAAATGAAATGTTTCTAAACTAGAGACAAACTCCGTGGGTCCCCACTTAGTTCTGCAAATCCTTTCATTTAATTTAAATATCAATATGTAATATTTTAATATTAAGAAGACATTAAAAAAGTATCATAATGTCAAAGGAAATACATGATCACAAACATCTGTAGGTGATGCCATCTCAGGTCAGTTCAGTTTGGTGTACTTTCCATGTTTCTTGTAATGGCAGAGATGTGGCTTCACAAATATTTCCAAATAAAGCTGAGTTTGAGAGCAGAAAAATGTATTTTTAACAGATGTGATACATCTTGGTCTGGTGACGGCCCCTTAGCATCAAAGAGCAAACGCTTCATTTAGCAACATGCAGGAGAAACCTGCCAAGAAACGAGAATGCATCACAGTCACAAGACAAACTGCATTTAGTGTATCAATTCAGGTTCCGTCACCTGGAAAACCTCTGGCTATTTTTGCCTAATGCTGTTCATTCTCTCTGTCTGCACATTTGCACAACTGAAAATGAAATATCAATCTCTAGGCTTTGTCCAAAGTCATTCTGGGCAATGCAGGAAATCACCTGACGGAGAACTCGACGAGGCAGACAAAGTTAGTAGACCAAGCTGAATAAAATCACCACACACAATAACTCCTTGAGTGCACTGAGCATGGCAGACCGAAGATGATATATAACAGTGTGAGGCCAATGGAGGGTGATTTTTTTTTCTCCTTTAATACGATACTGAAACCTCTCTTTGCAGTCTGAACAGTGTTCACTCAACAGTATCAGAGAGAGAGAAAGTGAAGATACAAAGCCAAACTTTAAATTCTGCTCTGTTTTTTTCATGGCTATCACAAAATCAAGACACAGGCCTGGAGCATTTCTCTCTCTTGACTGCCTGGTTTGCATGGCTGATGAGCTGACACCAGCACCTCGTACAAGCCCACAGATGCAGTAGTTGAAAATAGAAAGTAGCTGTGGCCTAACACATACCGCTCTGCCATCATCCTTCCAGGAACTTTAATAAGAGGGCAACTGTTTCCTTCCTCTCATTCCCACCCTGGTTGCTCAGTAGACTCCTGCTGGGTGACAGATCTGCAGACATGCATGACACATCTTGCCTGCTGGAAAAGTGAGCAGCTCTGAACTTCTGCACTTCATTTTTTTCTTTTTTGTTTATTGCATTAGGGAAACTGCAACAACAGAGTATTACGTGTAATGTCAGCCCTTAAGTGTCCCTGTCAGAGTAAAGGGGGAGGAGTCCTGCATGACCCCTCATGCTGGCTTCACGGTTTAATGGACATTTGTGGGGAGGTGCCCCTTGTTAAAAAAAAATCCTAATATTAATTTAAAAAATGGATTCTGTCTGTGATTGTTTTGAGTCTTACTCCTTGTTTCCTATCGGCAGGGATATGACCTCACCCACTGGCATGCACATGCAGGCTGGCTTGTTCCCTGCTCACAGTGGGCACAGCTACTCCATGCCATTCCTCAGCATCTGATTGGCTGCGATGAGCATGACGCTGATGATGAACGCCATGGCAAAGGCGCAGATGAGGCTCTTCCTCACACACGTCTGACGGTTCTTCTTTGAGGGGTGAACTGAAAGAGAAATGGGACGAAGACAGGCACAAAAATGAGGCACATAAATCTGAAAAAGTTCCAGTTTCAGACAAGTCTCTGACTTTAACGTTTTCAACTCGGAGAGAAAGAAGACTGACTGCTGCAGATGATGGCATGTTGAACTTAAGGACATTGAATACAAATCTAAGCTGACACATTCACACCACATCAGTTCAGGGTTCCTGTAACAGATCATTTTCTGGTACCAATAACTCAGCAGCGCTTCCTCTCTGCAGTGCATCAGTGGACTGTGAGCAGCTGAGATGATTTTACCAGACTGAGGTAATTAGGGAAGCTGGGCCAATGACCCCTAGCCACACAGCTCACTCTCTGACTTGCTCTATTTTTAACTCTCCACTCAAGAAGCACTGAAGTCATCAAAAATGCTGTTCCAAAAAATGCCATGTGGAAAGTCAGGCAGAAATTGCTACATCTTTCTTGGCTACAGTGCTGAGGCGGTGTCATTAGTTGGCAATCTCCAGATGAAAAATGCTACTCCAGACGTTCACATCATAAAACATGACGTGATTTTTTTTTAGCCAAATGGATGAATGAGCTTTCAGCCAATTACCAAGGTTATGTAACTTAACACTGGGTGAATACGGAGCTTTCATCTTGGTTACTGTTGATACACAAGCCAGTAGGCAATCTGTTTTTTTTATTTTATTTTTTTTTTTAACTGTCTTTAATAAGGTAGTCTTTTTCAGGAACAAACTGCTCACAGTTACTCACATTCACACTCTGAAGCTGCCTCTGTTGGCCGCCTGCTCTAAAGCAGTGGAAATTAAGAAGCCGGTAGAAACACACTTTTTCTTTGCAGTGTGGTCACCCGAACCTGCCGTCCACATCATAAAACACTTCCTCAACCGCTTATAGTAATGACACCACTACCAAAGACCCACAAAGGATTTTCTTTACTACACCACGGTGGTCATGAAGGAAATGAAGTGCACTCTGGTTTCCAGACTGCCAATTTATGGCTGTCTACATTCACATGTGCTTCAGATACATTTGTCTTTTTGTGGACACTTCAGCAAACAACCACACTGCATCTGTATCTGTCGTTAGCAGACACTGAGTCTCAATTTGATGCTGCATCTATTCATCTGTTTAAGCGCAGGAGTGTAGTTGATGAAGATCCAGTTTGAGATAGAAAAGCTGACAGAGTTGCAAACCTTTTGTCAAAACTGGCAACTCATAAACAAGATCTATTTTTAAAAAAAATGTAGGTTTAAGTAATTAATTTGATGGTCATTATTTTAAAAAAACAAGAAAACACTTCGAATAAATGCAAAAAACTGCCCAAAAACAGAAACTTTAAAAAAATAAGATTTGTATTGAGACAAACAGGGATGCAAAAAAAAAAAAAAAAACTAATACATTAGGTTTATAACTAAATTCCTAAGAACAATTTGTAGTGAAAATAATTTGAATATGCAGGATTTATAGATTATGGTAAAATGCTGATCATTATGTCTACAAACCGTTGGCAAAACTTGGTTTCCATGCATCTGTCCACGGTGCAATCCCTGCACAGCTGCTACTCCAGCATGTGTCTCTGTGCTTTGCGCTATTGGTGCAATTTATTCAGCAATGAATCAACGTCTGTAAAATTTCTATGGGTCAGTGGTTACGTTCTTTTTTTTCCACTGTTTTTCAACTCCACATCGTATTGATTCCAGAGAAAGTCAAGCCAGAGGGAAATCAAGTGCCTCTTATACTACCTCGTACATCAGAAAGCTGAAGCAATAAGTACCAGAGTAGCACGATGTACTGCACTGTGTATGACTCACAATGTGACACACTGTATTGATTTCTCAATGACTGGGCACATTTCGGTGTCCCCGTGTGGCAGGTGGTTCTCATGGACCTTAGTGTCAACAGATGTGATTGTGTCGGACTTCACGAACCCAGTGGGAATGTGATGTGGTCATCACCAAATAAAGTGCTGGTGTAATCGGTGTTGGCCCTGTAGATCTTCTCTGTCAGGACAGATTCACCGGCAGGTAGTGTTTGGTAAAAAGGAACATTAGCAGCTGTTTGGCCTCTGAGCTTCCATTTATTCCTCAGAAGAAATATAGATGATCTTGACTGCAAAGGAAAATCTCAATGCAATGGAATTTCACACACACTGTATTATTAATGTCTGGTGAGGACAGTCTCACTGAATAACAAAGTGAGCTGGGACCCTGTTCAACCACGCTGCCTTCAGGACATGTGGGAGCTGCTAATATTGTGACTCAGCATTTCCTCCACACCAAACTCATGTGAAAGGTGTCAAGACAAGATGGATGCCAGCGAGGACGCTGTGTTTTTGGCTGTTTCAGAGCATCAGTCAAGGTACATTTGCAATTAGTAATGCCACCTAATACATCTGCACAGTCACATTGCTTTCACTGACATTTCCACCTAAACATGAGCCGGCTCAGATTTAATGTCACACCAGGGCCAGTAAAGGGCTGAAGGTTCAAGATAAGTAATTTATTTAATACATTAACACTTAATATTTTACTTTGTTGATATTTTGGTTTTCCACATTTTATCCCAGCTCGTCTCCACAACGATCAATTTGTTTTGACTTTGTGAAGACACTGAAGCTTTCCAACCAAGGTGCAGTGCCAACAATGACAAAAACAGTGAGGAGCAGGGCACATATGGACGTGCTGAATGGTAATACAGACCTGCATACTAAATCCTGAGGCACTAGACTGCCTGTAAGGTTCATTGCCTGTTCAACTGAAAATGTTTCAAATGAATTAAATTGCTTTTTAGTCTGGTACTTTGATCATGTCTTTGAGGGCTGATACGTGAAATTTGAATAAACCTTTTAAACAGCTTGAAATAGGTTTTGATTGAAATAAACAATGACACTGACTGGTTTTATGTTGACAGTGTGAAAAATCCTAGAATACCCTCAGCTGCTTTGGTATCCATAAATCTTGGATGGCTGGTTTTGCTGAGCAAGGTCATGCATATTTTATCTGCACCATGTCTGGACAGGTGACCAGCTGAAATTCGTCCCCAGCAAAAGCCATGATTCAATAAATCAGCAGGTGTGTGCTGACTGTGTTGGCTGTAGATCATGATGAGAAAGCTCAAATTCTTCCTGACAGCTCGTTCGCTCCCCACACACACACACACACGCACACACGCACACACGCACACACGCACACACGCACACACACACTTGCTTAAGTGCCTTTGTGTGAAGTCGGCTTAGGCAATTTTGCTCACCTCCTTCAAACTCTGTCTGACAGTTCCCAGAGTTTTCCTTCAGGCTCTCTTCCTCGTTGATGATGATGTTCTCGATGTCCTTCATGGTCAGGTGGTCACGGAAGGCGTAGAACAGGATGTGTTTCAGCTCCTCCAGGGTGATCCTCTGCATGTCGAACTGCAGGAAGAGTGATGAGGGGAGACTTTCAAAACAGAAAGATCATATATCTTTCACATAAAAATCTGTGTGTACATCTACAGTGTGTGCTAGGCAGAAATGTTTGTGTGCAAATCACAGTTCCTCTACAATTTTAGAACCAGTGTGCAACCTTCAGTATAACAGTACGGAAAATAAATATCACAATTTTTACTGCCAACAACTCACAATACATTATGTATATTGTAAGAACAGAAAAAGCTAAAATGCATAAATCATCTTGGATGCTCTAGTAGTTCTTCACCATGCTCATCCCAGTACCTCTTACTCTAATGCATTCACTTTAATCAGTGTCGCAGAAGTTGGTTCGTTTATTAAATTGAATGTACTGAAGTTATGGCTAGAAAGGGATGGGTTTCTTGTTCAGCTTGTTGTTCATTTAAACAATTCCAAAAAATGTTACACATACACAGACACACATCCACAAAGAGGTTTGAAGGTCTGACTGAGGGCAAAGACCAGCTGCAAAGTGTTGTTCAGATGATGCTCCTTATTCTTGTCCACTCATGCTAAACCCTGCAGAACATTTCTGCTGTTTCTACAGCTTTAGAGGAGGGAGAGGGAAAGGAATTCCTTCATTTGCTAAATCATCATTTTGGATGAATGAGTATTTATAGTCATCAGGTGTGTACATCAGATACTCTTTTATCAATAGCCTGACAAACTATGTTTAATCAGTCAGTAAATATGAAAGGGTGTGTTAACTCTAGCATTCAGAGGAATTCAGTCCTTTCGCTGCTCTTTGTGGATCCATTTTCATTCATGTCCTGTCAGCTGAAGCTTTTTATTTCTGCTTGACTGAATTCTAATGCTGCTTTTAATTCAATTCAAAACTGAGTAGGCTATTTGTCCCTTAAGGGGAAATTTGAGACAGTGAGACAAGAAAGAAAACACACAGACGATTCATCAAAAAAACACAAACATTAGGAACAATTAAAATATACCAGCATTAAACCTTACTGAAGAGAAAATCACCCTTTGGAATTGCTGCTTCCAGTTGCTGTGTGTTCAGCCCTGATCAATCATAAGCAAAGTCTTGCTCAAGTCAAGCTGGAAGCTAAAAGTTCCTCTCCATTTAATTAACCTTTTGCTTTTCATACTGGTTCCTTACAGGGATATCACAGAATAATTAACCAAGAAACGTACAGAACATCTCTCCCTTGTCTGCAGGTATGACAAACTTTTTTAGCATGAAGAAAATGCAGAATAAACAGCTATCATCAGAGCACAGTGAGTGAGGGGACGTCTCAGACTCTTAATTGAGAGCAGCTCTGACTCAGGAGGCAAAGCTGATTGACAAGTTGCCCTGGTGGCTGTTCCATCAATGGGTGAAGGGGCAAATAATGTAAAATCTCTAAGTATAAAAATATTTACCATTTAAATGGCTTCATGGCCTCACAACAGCAAAGCAGCACAGTGGTTAGCACTATCCTCACTGATGCCCAGCGCTCTGGCCTCAAACACACCAGGTGATTGGAGTTATTCTGTTTTCTCAGTCCTCCCAGTGACTATAAAGTCCCTGTTGCAGTCCCTGCTTCCACCCTGCTAGTCCCCCCTGACCCTGAACAGGATATGCTATACAGAGAATAAATAGATACGTACAATGGCTGAACCGGACCAGTGAAACTGACTATGTAAAACTGTGCCAAGCAAAGGACAAAGTGAGTTAGAAACTAAAGTGGACAGATCACAAAATACTGATACACATTTTAGGTTCTGATTCAAACAGTTTGTGAACTGCGGAAGAATTCAGGTAGCCAAACCAAACAAATTACTGTGAGTTCATGTAAAATATTTTAAATGATACCGGTTTTAGGGGTAGTCTGGGGCATGATGTCCTAAGCAAGTTAAGTTTTGTTCCTATAACCATGATTTTTTTTTTTTTTTTTTACAACAGAATAAAGTATCTTCTAAATTTTTTAAAAAAAGTCAATAAATTGAATCTGCAAAAAGTCAAATATTGGTGCCGCTTTACCTGAGATCATGAAAATCATAAAAAGTGACAGAACTTGCAGTGGACAAACTTGAAGTGGATAAAACAGTGGATATGGGTTCATTTTAAAGTTTAGTATTATTTTCAAATATATTTTTTTCTGGGGTGTGAAGGGCAGAAAACTGTCTTCTAAGTTCAAATAAATCAGCTCCAAAGTACCTCCATATAGAGTGAAATGGGTTTCCTGGCTTTGAGAACCAAGTTGCTGATTATATTGATAAAAGCATTGCCTCAATATTTTACATGTCTGTGAAGACAGGCACTGTAAAACTATTCTCAACAAATTTTGATCTCAATTTTAAAATCCCAGATTTTATTTGTAGTAATATTGCCATAAATGATCCAGAGACAAGCCTACTGGGTATATAATTACATAAATCAGTGCATAAATCACACTTACCAACAACACTATTTGTTATCTCTCCAACTCAGATTAAGCTAATGAACACACACCAATCACGCCTCAAATGTTAATCAGCCTCCATAAAGATTCATTATAGAAGCTAATTAAAACTTGCATGCCAATGCTATATCTGTGGTTTGTCAGGTGATTCATCAAAGAAGATAGAAACACAACACAAAGGTAAAATAAGTTACATAAGAAGAGAGTCATAAATCACAGTGTACACTATAGTGAAATGGCAAGTAAGAGCAGAGGAAACCCTGATTCTATATGTTGGATGCATACATGACCACATATAAACATCAAACTGGGTGGTGAAAAGCATCACAGACAAGACCAAAGAAAAATCATATCAAAACATGTTTTAAATATTGGAACCACAGTTACTCCTGCCAAAACTACCACAAATAAACCTATTAGCACTGCTACCATCACTGTATTTATTACACTCATCTTTTAGTTATTTCATTATTTATCTATAACACACTTTGCGAGAAGCTAAGCTAAGCTGAAATGTAAAACTGAGGTTAACCAACAGTGTTTTGCATTACTGACTATACTAATGCCCAAAAAACACATGTATTAAAATTCACAATCTACAAAATGAAGAACTTTGATTTGATAGTCAAACACTGTAAATATAGAACTCCCTGTAATCATTACTCATCAAACCTGCGGTATTTCAATTTTATGAAAACACCAAGCTTATTTCAAAAGATGCCTTATGGAGACTCAGTGTTCAAGTGAAGCTTATCTGAGGCTAATGAGCTGCAGCAAATGTTTAAAATTAATTATCACTGGTGCCCCCAGACCTTAGCGTTCACAACCACAAACATACACACAAACTCTCAAGTTATCACACATGGTCTTTGTGTGTATTTGCCCGTTTCTATATCACCCATTATGTGCAGCAGCATAAAACAGATGTTTTCTACTGTCTGAGGAACAGATGTGATGCCCCACACACAGTAGAGCTCTATTTATTCCTCCTCATCTCCCTCTAGACAGCAGAGAAAGAATGAAACGCTAACCTGTCCTTAACAGACAGATCCACCCGGAGCAATCCTGCAGCATCTGCCACTTAAAGTTAACGACGTGTCACTTTTCCCCAAGGGAGGCAGGTCGGTGGCCTAATTCTGTTTATCCGACCTCTGTGCGACCTTGCCGTCTCCTAACAACGCCATGTCCGGTGGACATCAAGAGACTGTCAGAGCTTTATTTGCCAGGGAAAAGAGGGACGAGCCCGAGGACAGATTTATTCACTGAGCGCTCTAGTGGTAGATAAGAAAAAGCCATTTTATTTTCTCTTTCCACATCCCACTGACTTGCCCAGACTACATTCACCTTCAAGCATGAAGTGACCTTTATGGAAGAATATGGTGAAAAAAGGGGAGTAAAGAAAGAACGATGCCCTGGACCTGAAGCAACTCCTACAGAAAAGATCTTTAGCAGGACACCCAGTGTTGTGTGACCTACAGTTTTATAGTGAACCCCATGCATTGGGTGGAAACCTTCAGTAGTCTTTTGTCCCTGAATCTTCACAGAAGTTCAATCTGAAATGTAATGACACTGCCTCAAGTACCGAGGTTTTTAATAGAGACTATAGAGAAAAGTTGAAAATGTCACAATGTTAAGAGCTGCAGTAGGTTAAGGCTCAAGAGGAGAGTGAAGAAGTGAAATGACACTGGATCCCTGACAGACTCATGTAAGGGATGGAAGTCTGCATCATCACTACAATCACTCTTTTCTGAAATGATTTATGTGCATGAAAAGCAGTTTCTGCAACAGCAAGAAGAAATGGACAAGATTCCAGTGCCCAAAGAAAACAATCTGAAGTGAAAATAAATGATCACAAAGAGTACATCAATGCTTGGGTACAGCACTGATGAGAAGGCTGTGTTTATATAGTTAAAATATCAGTTTTATGTTTTAGAACTGTAATAGCAATAGTCCAAGTTTGAAATGGTTTCCAGGGCTGATGATTGGCCTCTTTATTCCTGAATAATTCAACTGGAATGACAAAATGATTCTTACTGTTAATGCGCCATGATTGACATATCACCATGGCACAAATACAGTACTCATTGTTTGACAACCAATTTGCAAGACAAATTTCTGTAAGCACAGATCAAATAAGTATTATCTTAAAAACATAACTAAAACTATGTCTTCACCAAAGTATCATCATAAATCAGTAAAGGTGTGAGGCACTGGGGCTGAATTTCTCATCCTGGCATCAACACTGTCCTTGGATTAAACCATGAAGTTCTCTGATCGATTGCAAAGCTGCTTTTCGCACTGCAAAGGGGATTTAGGGTTGAAGATTAGAAGTCACCCTTAAGAGAAAATGAGGCGTGTTCATCTGCTCACATGGGTGGTGAGAAGGTGCCAAGAGCCAGCACCCATCCATCTGCTGAGTTCAGCCCTGTGCAGTACAGCCAAATTACACAGTTACAGATAACACTCTGCACAACTGTGTGTTTGCTAATCAAATGTTTTAATTCAATGTGCTCTTGAATATTTTGTTTTTAAATGCAGAAATATGTAACTGAAACATATAACTGGACATAAGCTTGCCCCAGGTGCAACAGAACAGAGACTACACAGTGTTTACAAAAAAAAAAAAAAAAAAGAATCAAAACCTGAAATCTCCGATTTGTCACTCTCATTCTTCCTGGAAAATCCTCTCAGCACCATCAGATTGGATGGGAAGTGTCATGAATTTCCATCTTCAGGACTCTCCATAGATCTACTGCAAGGTTTAAAGGCTTTAGCTGGGCTCCTGAAGAGACTTGTCCTGAAATCACTCCAGTGCAGTCATGGCTGTTGGCAGGTGGTTGTTGTGCTGAAAGATGAACCATCATGCTAGACTCAGCTCACCTGCACTTTGGAGTTTGTTGTCTGTGAAGACTCTCAGTCGTCCAGGGGAAGTTATCTAAAGGTTGAGTCATGGCAAGTGGACTTTCAGTTTTAAGGCCGAAACGTTTCACCACCCATCCAGGTGGCTTCATTAGTCTAAGAAAAAGCTGAACTGGAACCTCCAATTTATCTCACAGGTTGGTTTCACTCCACCCCTAGTCCCATAGGCTCACTAGGTGAGCTATGGAAATCAGGTGAGAGTCATTAGACCCACTTAGACTGATGAAGCCACCTGGACGGGTGGTGAAACATTTGGAGTTTTTTTATTTTTCAGAAATTCTTATTCTTTAGCTCAATTCTTTCTTCCCTCAACCAGCAAGTGAAGCATGTGGGGGCTTCTTTGGATGAACATTGGTCAAACAGGGAAAATAACATTTTCATGAACTTAGCTCAATTCACATTTCAAATATTTATGACTGTAATGGACCCAGACACTGTGAAAATGAAGTTGAGGTTTTGCCAGCCAGTGAGCCCTGCTCCCATCAGCTGATGTGAGAAGACATAGCGTAATGAGTCTGATTTCCATCCAACAATCTCTAAGCTCTTCTCACTTTTCAGGACATCCCTCCTGCAAGCCTTTCCACTGCTACCAGCTGGTAACAGTTATTGCCAGGATATATATTATTTACAAAGCAGTTTATACACACTCTTGCATTATTCACTTAATGTGCTCCCATGATAACATTTTTACCCTCAAGAAACACATTCTCTGTCTCTTAGGTTCTTATCTTTTGCGTGTTCTATATTTCTTACTTTAACACTTCTGCCCATACGATGACTTCCAGTCATCATAGCTTTAATTTATTCCACACAACTACACGTATCCTATGTTATCTACACAAACTACTAAATTTCACAAACTCCACTTTCTGAAACAATCTGATTGAGAAAATAATCAACAGCTTAAACACTGATAATACACTGATAAGTACAGCAGTCGCAGCCCCAACTGTTTCAAGTTTTAGGATTGATTATTTTGATTCTGACCATTTCAAAGACCTTTATTAAACCTAAATCTGTATCTAATCTTTAAATTAACTTGGTATATTTAACTAAAAATAACAGGAATTCCAACAATCTCATGCCAACAAATTGTACACTGCAAGTCTACAGTCCTCAGTCTGTGTGTTGATACCTTAGTCCAACATGCACATATTATTTTCCTGGTTAAAATGAAAGCTCAGCATATTTATATTATAGTCTTTGTCGTTAAAAAGCCTCCACCCCCTGAAAGGCCCTGAGTCTTCAGAGAAAATTTATGTCTCCATTACAACTGCATCACCTAGCCATCAAGGGATCGGAGATTGATTGGGTGGAAATAGAGAAAACATAACGTGCACCATGAGAGTCGCAACAGGCAGGAAAATGGATAGGCCTCGACCCATTCGCTGAACTGCTGGAAGTGACAGAGATGTTGGCCCATGGGACACTGATGAAAATTACTTTCACCTTTATTCTGATGGACCAGACCTTTACACATTCAGGCCCTCAGGAAACTAGTCTGTTGTCAACCTCCAGTAAACATACATTCAAGCTCTGTGACAAAACAAATGGCAATAAAGAAAAATAATTATGCAACTAAATCATTTTGTAGCTTCTTCAGACAATAACAGACAGCAGAAAACTGATTTATAAGGGCTCTGATAAAAGTTCCTCTCAGGTATTTACCAGAAAATCCTTCAGGGAAATCTATTTGAACCTCAGTGCAGGATGCAACACTCCTGTCAAGAGATTCACTCGCTCTCCATTCACTTTTTATTTGCTGCAAACACAATATAATGCCACTGTAGCAGCAAATCAAAAGCCCTTTACATGGTTGAACTTTAAGGCCATCCGAGGAAAGTGAGGAAGGAAATGAAACTGCCTGAAGCCGCTGACCAAGCTATCAATAGCCAATTACAGTTAGTGTGATTAATCAAGGAGAAATTACTCCCATTAACCCCTGGGGTGAAGCACAGTAGAGAAGCAGCCTGAGGGTCATGGCCCTCATTAGTGGGATTCAGTAGATCTATCCAGCCCTGACTCATGTGATTCACTGCTTTTACTGAAGAAGAACAAGGAACAGAGGAGACAGCAGGAGACACAGAGGGCGGCAGAGGTGGAGGAAAGCTCACTTTTTCTGGAAGGTTACCATTCTACTGTTGCTCAATCCAAACCCTAAAAATATTCAGGAAGAGGTGAGCTGCAGGTTTTATGGTCAAAACCTTTTTGTTTTTAACTTCAACTAAAATCCACATAAAGCCCAATCCATCCAAAGAGCACCAGTCGGCTCAGCACTGCGGCATCAAGCACTAGGTTATAATCGGGATCTCATTTCACCTTTGCACCTTTTCCCTGTAAAACATTCACCAACACAACACACAAATGAAGATGTCCAGCACAGTAAAAACCGTTTCCTGTTTACCTTTTTTTTCTTTCAATGGCTTAAGCATAAAACACAACATCCAACAGGAGATGTGCAGCAGCACGGAGGCTAGAGATGCACAAACCCACCTGCTTACTCGCATATCTGAAATTAAAATCATCTCCACTGAAATGTCACATTAGGTGCTGTTTTAGTATGTCGAGAACTGCATCACCAAGGACACCAAGCCTACACTTACAGCCAGGAGGAAATGTTAATTTATTCAGTATGATGAGTTCAACTGAGAAACGTGAACTCCAACCATGTTAGGAAATGCTAACAAAACTAAAAATGTTAAATGATGAATGATGAGCAAAAGGCCTAAATCTTCTGAAGTCGTACATCTATATTCACCATCCATCCTCCCTGTGTGCAGCCCTGATGGGACTTTGAAGTACAGCCTGGAGAAAAAAAGGTTAAACCACATCTAGGCTGATGTTAGCACAATGATCTATGCTGTGAAATGATGAACAATGAGAAACTGACCTACAGTATGTCTTTTCAATTGCATTTATTTGACAAATGATTTTCCTCATTCATCTGAACAGGACTCTACACTGTGAATACAGATAAGAATGAAGAGGCCCCCTCTAGAAAATCCAGCATGTCAGCTTGTAGCAGTCAGAAGCATTTGTTCTGACTGACAGATACATCATTAAAATTCTGGGCATTACAGAGCACACTCTTCCATGTGTGCATGCAAGTATGTGTGTTTTAAGTTAAATGACAGTGTAGAAAAAGCAGTAATGTGCTGCTGACACTTCTCAGAGCTGTGGTCTGCATGAGAAAGAGCTGTAATGAAGTGAATCACTGAGGTAGCCAAACTGACTCATATGTAATTAGCTACACGGATGAGGGAAAGGGACCAAAAATGTCACATATTGGAAGTGACAAATGGCTTCTGAAAAGGCAGAGAGGCTTCATGATACAGACACAGTAGCTGGTAAAAAGTAGAGACATAGTTAGGCGAGCTTTCACTTCTCAGGCAGCCTCAGGGTGTGCAGCAACAGCAGATTCTCCACAAGCAACAGAAGTTCAACCAGCACTGTCCATGTTTTCTAAACCTGACTCAACACTCAAGAATGATTGGTGCAGCGCAGTCTGGCTGCATTCACACCCACACCCGCATCCTGGAAAACAGTTAAGGGTTTAATCTGTATAAGCCTCTTACGCACTGTATACATTCTGCTTTATTTGGGTCTATTTATCCACAAACACAGAGTTCACCCTGCACACATAGGTGATGTTCCCACTGGAACCTGTCAGTTTCCACCAACACACCTACATAAGCTGATGTGTCCTGGGAACAGTGCTCTTAGCAAACACACTGCATATACTGGAATACTACACTAACTTATAGCAGTGAAACAGAAACCACAGCAGTTAAAAAGGCTAAAATGTTCTGTATGTCCTGTACACTTTATACATATGTGGTCTCTGTGCTGTGTGTCTGTCCCTGACCAAACTACAGCAGCTTTATAAGAACTTGTTTAGGCTCAAGTAATAAAGTGATGTATATTACATAGGTACAGTGCTCTGTAGGAACATTTATTACAGTGATGTTTAATTGGTTTCTTTAGGCAAAACAAAGTGACACTGCTCAACAAAACATAAAAAAGCTTAAGAGGACGCTATAAATAATTCATAAAAAGCAAATAAAAGTAACTCATTTAAATCATCTAACCAAAATCAAATTAAAAACGATTTAATGATTGTTAATTAATGATTGAAAGATTTAAGCAAAGTTAGTACAACAGAACTCATCCAAAAGTCATGAAAACACTGTTCTGCCTCATGGTGAGATGAAAACCCTTGCTGGGAATCAAAATGATGCTTTCTCCTGACATAATATCACTATAAGGCATGGCGTAATTGTCACAATTCTCCTTAATTCACCTCCCAAACTCTGAAATCTGAGGATGAGCACATCAGAAGGATGTTAGCCAAAGCAGTTATTGATATTCACGGCCATGAATGGCAAAGGGAATATGATTTTTCTTTTTTCTCTTCCTACCAAGCATGCACATGAACGCAGTCACAGTGTGTTTACATCCTGCATGGCAGCAGTTTCAACTAATTTAACAATTTAGCATGGAAGTTTGGGTAACATGGATTATACCTATATCAGTGAATGACAGATACTTGGGCATATCGCACATAAACACATAAAGTTGTTATAAGTCATTATATTCTTGCTGTGATATTAAGAGAGGGAAATTACAGGCTGCAGGAGTAGTGGATAATGTCCAGCTATAATAAAATCACACAGTTATCTACATTAAACATACCTTATAACAGCAAATAACACCGTAAATACTCTGAATTATGTGAAAAACCTTAAAGGTGCAATGTGTAAAAAGTGAAAGACTAGTGGTGAGTTTGCAGAATGCAATCTACTGAGACTGTCACCTTTAAAACAAAACAGTGTTCACTGTCTAGAGCAAGTGTTAGGTTTGTCCGTTCTGGGCTACTGTAGAAACATGACACCACAACATGTAAATAGTTTGTATATATGGAATCTGAATGTATTTCAAGGGATAATTAATTTGTTCTCGTTAGTGACTCCGTGCAGATACTACTACTATGACACAGGTATAATTTTTAAATGCAACCATAATTTTTAATATGATTATATTGATAATAAACAGGATGGGATGACATTTTTATATTGCCGCATTTTGAAACTTTTACTTCCAAAAACAGTAAGTGACTTGGTTCATATTTAATTTATTTGGTGATAAATGCTTATCTCTGCGATAAACAGTAGTAGTAGTATCTGAGTTGTATTAGAAAATGGTAACAGCACAAGAAGACAACACAATAAAATTGTCTCAAACAGCACGTACAGTAGCTCATAACAACAGGGCAAGGAGAGCCAAACGCCACAGCAGCTCATGTGGTTTATGTAACAGCTCAGCCTTTCTTAAGTCACTAGCAGTTGTAATAAAAACCAACACATTAAAAAAAAAAAAATCATACTTTTGTATTTTTGATATTGTCATGAATATTGCTTCATTCATTATGGTTTTAAAGTGCTGCCTTTGTCTAGAATTATGATGAACTGCCAAATGTAGGCTGATCAATGAAAATGAAATCATATTGCTCCTTTGATCTGTAAGTCTTAAATGCAGTCACAGCAGAGAAGCAATTGCAAAACTTCAGGCCAACTCTGCAGGGCCCAGTGCAAATATTATCTTACCCTCAGCTCTCTCTAGACAGATCACTGTGGCCCATGTATAATTCATCACAGACGAGTTTCAAAATCATTACCAATCCAAAATTGTGCCCCAGTGCAAAGGAAAGAAAAAAGGAAGATTCATGGACTTGATTTATGAAGAAAATCTCCATTTAGAAATCTAGATGGAGGAGCAGAAATCCCAATATTTAGACACAGCTATGTGTCTAAATATTCATATGAGAAACAAGCATGGGTCCAAATAATGCATAATATGATGGGATACAGCTACGTGATAGTAATAACAGAAAATAGGGTAATACTAACATATTAACACAAGCCTTTTAAATTTCCAGACAGATGATTTATTCCTCATAAAATGGAATAAACTTGTTCCGACATGCTGTGTGTCTGTCTGAGTCATTGTGAGCCAAGTGAGTATCTGCTCATTAGACTCAAGACCTCCTCACACCTCTCTGCTGCTTCCTCCTGACACCTGCTCTCCAAAGCACTCTCTGCCTCTGAGAGACCAGCTCCAAGCTCCCTGCACCCTTCTAATTAGTATTTTTGGAGAAGGCTCACTGACGTTTTGCAGTAGGAATAATATTGATTATACCTGATTAACACACCTAGAAATCTTGGTTTAAAGTTGCCAAGCTGGCCTCCAGAACCTTTAGCATTTCAGTCGACATAATTCATATAAGAAAGTAGCATGGGTCCAAATAATGCACAATATAATAATAATAATAATACATTTTATTTCATGGCGCCTTTCAAAGTCTCAAGGTCACCTTACAGAGAGAAAAAGGAAGCATACAGCATGAAATACATAGAGTGCATTAAAACAACAATAACAACAATGCATAAACAGAGGGCCAGAATGTAAAGGCAAAAGTGCAGAGCATCCAGGAAGTGGGCGATGTACAGCAAAAGCAAATTGAAACACAAAAACCCAGATGACAGAACAACAAATATGAAACAATATGAGACAATATGAAATAGGCAGAGGGTGGTAGAACATCACGGGCTGCTTTGGGAAGTTAAGAGAGTTAAGTGGAAAACGCTATACGGAACAGATACGTTTTGAGTGATGATTTAAAAGTTGATAAGTCCGGAGACGACCGGATGCGATGAGGGAGAATGTTCCAAAGGCGGGGCGCAGTGTGGCTGAAGGATCTAGCGCCCATGGTGGCCAGGCGCACTGTAGGGGTGCAGAGGAGAGTGGAACTGGAGGAGCGGAGAGTACGAGGCGGAGAATAGATATGAAGTAGATCAGTGATGTATGGTGGGGCAATAGAGTGGAGGGCTTTGTAGGTGAGGAGGAGGATTTTATAGTTTATACGGAAGGACACAGGGAGCCAGTGAAGTTGTTTAAGGACAGGGGTAATATGATGTGAGAATGGAGTTCTGGTGATGATTCGGGCAGCAGAGTTCTGGACAAGTTGTAGTTTATGAAGTGATTTGAGAGGTAGACCAGTGAGGAGTGAGTTACAGTAGTCCAAACGAGAGGTGACAAAGGCATTAACGAGTATGGCCGTGCTATCGATGGTGAGTGAAGAACGGATGCGGTTTATGTTACGGAGATGGGAGTAGGCCGACCGGGTAGTGGTATTGATATGCTGAGTGAAGGAGAGAGTACTGTCTAGGATGACACCCAGGCTTTTAACTTGGGGGGAGGGGAGGACAGTATTGTTGTCAATTAGAATGGAGAAGGTGCTGGTTTTAGAAAGGGTGGATTTGGTGCCCACGAGGAGAATTTCAGTTTTGTCGGGGTTGAGTTTCAAAAAGTTATGGGTGAACCAGGATTTGATATTATGTAAGCAGGTAAGGAGGGAGGGAGGGGGGAGGGCAGAAGATGGAGCAGCAGAGAGGTAGAGCTGGGTGTCGTCTGCATAACAGTGGAAATTGATGTTATGTTGCCTAAAGATATGTCCGAGAGGAAGGAGATAAATAATGAAGAGGAGGGGCCCCAGGACAGAGCCCTGGGGCACGCCACAACTGACAGTAGAGGGCTGAGAGTGGAAGTTCTGGAGATGGACGGACTGGGTGCGGTCAGAGAGGTAGGAGGTGAACCATGAGAGGACCGAGCCAGCTATGCCGATGGAAGCAAGGCGATGGAGGAGAATATTGTGTGAGACGGTGTCAAAAGCTGCAGTTAGGTCAAGGAGGATGAGGATGGAGACAAGGCCAGAGTCTGCGGCTACTAGGAGGTCGTTGGTGATTTTGACCAGGGCAGTTTCAGTGCTGTGAAGTTGGCGGAAACCAGATTGAAAGTGTTCGTATAGGCTATTGGCGGCAAGGTGGGTATGGACCTGGTGGTGGACAACTTTTTCAAGAATTTTAGAGAGGAACGGGAGATTGGAGATAGGGCGGAAGTTGTTAAGGTTCGCAGGATCGAGACCAGGTTTTTTTAGGATTGGTGTGATGATGGCTGTCTTGAGTGATGGGGGTACGATACCAGAACTGAGGGAAGTGTGAACAATGTGGGTAACATGAGGAAGGAGAGAGGGGAGACAGAGCTTGACGAGGTTGGTTGGTAGGGGGTCAAGTTTGCAGGTTGAGGGTTTGGATTTGAGGATCAGGGAAGAGATAACCGTGGTGGGTGGAATGATAAAACTCGAAAGCAGGGAGGAAACTGATAGACAGGGTAAGGTACAGTGGAGGCAGTTCGCAGTGTCACAGATGGGGGGAAATTGCTGGTGTATATTTTCGATTTTTGATGAGAAGAAATCCAGGAAGTTATTGCACAAGGTGGTGGAGAGTGAGGGGAAGAGAGGAGTATCGGGAGGGCCCAATAAATTTTTGACAGTGGAGAAGAGGGAACGCGTGGAGCCAGAGGCGGATACAATAAGAGAGGCATAGAAGTCAGATTTTGTTTGAGTAATGGTTTGCTTGTACTTCAGTATGTGGTTTAGGTATAAGTCCTTGTGGGTGGATGAACCTGTTTTTTTGAAGAGACGTTCAAGGCGACGGGCTTGGGTTTTGAGGAGGCGGAGTTCGGGGGTGTACCATGGAGCAGAGTGCGTAAAGGATACAGATCTAGTTTTGAGTGGGGCGAAGGTGTCGAGTAGATTTCGTAGCTCACGGTTGAAATTGGATAACATGTTGGAGAGGGACGGTGAATAATTAGTACATGAAAGTTTGTTGAGAGCAGCAGTGAAGGAGGGGAGGTCGATGTTCTTTAAGTTACGGAAGGTGATGGTGCGGGAGAGGTGGGATTTGAAGATAGGTAGTTTGGAGTTAAAGCAGACTAGTTTGTGGTCGGAGAAGGAGGTGTCGAGGGTAGAACATGACTGAGCTGTGACGCCAGAGCAGCAGACTAAGTCGAGGGTGTGGCCTAGAGAATGTGTTGGGGAGGTGATGTATTGTTGGAGCCCAAAGCTGTCCAGACAGGAAATGAAGTCTTTTGTTGTGGTGTTGTTGGGATTGTCGAAGTGGATGTTAAAATCACCAAGAAGAATTATGTTGGCTGACAGAGAGATGAGGTTAGCTAAGAGGTCAGACAGTTCGTCCAGGAAGGTCGGGTTAGGTTTTGGTGGGCGGTAGATAGTGGCCAAGAAGGTTGGTGTGTGACCATGAATACGTGCTATGAGAGCTTCAAAGGACTGAAAGGTGACAGTGGGGTGGATGGATATTTTGTATTTAAGGTTGAACAGTATGGCGAGGCCGCCACCACGTCCCGAGAGGCGTGGATGGGTGAGATATGTGAAACCAGGAGGAATAGATTGATTAAGTTCAGTGAAGTCGTTGGGCTGCTGCCAGGTTTCAGTTAAGCACAGGATGTCGAGATTGTGTTTTAGAATAATGTCAAAGATGAGGGATGCTTTTTGAGAGAGGGAGCGAACGTTAAGTAGTCCAAAATGAGTGTTATGGAAAGGTGTAGAGTCCATGTATCTGGGGATGTTAGCTAGAACAGAGTGGCTGATCAGGCGTATACCTGGTTTCCTCGGCTGAGGTCGGGAGGATGACCAGATGGAGGGGATTGGTAGTATGGAGTCAGATAGTCAGGCTTGTGGGACAGAATGGACAGGTTGTCCAGTGTTAGCGTGTGGGGTACAGTGAACTGCATGTTGAATGTTGGTGGAAAGTATATGGGAGCCCAGGCGGTTAGGATGCAGACCAACTCCTGCAAAGAAGGCAGGTCGGTTCCAGAAGAGGTTGAAGTTGTCGATGAATTGGAGATTGTAGGACAGGGAGATAGACTTGAGCCAGGTGTTGAGACTGAGGATTCTACTGAAGCGGCCAGAGCCTCTTCCAAACGTGGGGATGGGACCAGACATGAAAATGAAATATGATGAGTAAACACCAATCTAATAGTACAGGGGAGATATTTTTTTCTTTCGCAACTAGAAATGATGAAATTATGGATTTAGTGACAGATTTAGACTCAAAACAATCTGAACAGTAACTATTCTTTCAATTTATAAAATGGTCCAGAAAGTCATCCAACCATTCACCCTGGACAGGTCACCAGTCCATCACAGGGCCACATAGAGACAAACAACCTCACACACTCACACTCACTCCTATGGGCAATTTAGAGTCACCAATCAACCTGACATACATGTTTTTGGACTGTGGGAGGAAACCAGAGTACCTGGAGAAAACCCACACAAGCACAGGGAGAACATGCAAACTCCACACAGAAAGGCCCCTGCCGGGTTTCAAACCACGAACCTTCTTGCTGTGAGGCAACAGCGCTAAACACTAATCCACCCTGCTACCTCCAGAAATGGCCACAGGATGATTACAGTGCACTTCTCAAATAATCTCACTCACGATGTTATGACAAAAATGTATATGGTATATGAGCCCTAATCAGTAGTTTCTACTGGCTGCTGTTTGCCTGTGGGAAACATGATTATGTGGGAAACAATGAGCACATTAGGCTTTGCAAAACTTCATTTACCTTACTAGTTTCTCCAAAAAGGGAAATCTGTGAACACAATTTCAAATCAGTCTCACATGGTAATCCACTGGATGAACTTTGTTCTGACTGACTGAATAGGGCAATAATAGGGATGTTAAAAAAAAAAAATCTAAGTCATTCTGACTGAAAAAGTCACAGCCACTAGAAAAGCCTGTCCTGTTGTTACCATGTATTTACTGCTCTTTGGGACCATTGGGTTGTGAATATATTAGGAAAATACAAACTCAGTGAGTGAGCCTCACTGAGACACAAATCATAATCTTTATTTACAGTATGGTTAGCAAATTGTCATAAATTGTGGCTGTGTGATGGAAATGATTAGTAGGATGAGCAAAGCTTCACCAGTGGAGCCAAAAGGGTGCCATAACCATTAGCACTTTGAAAGTTGTGACAGTCGAGGAATGTTTATGACTGTCTGAGGCCTTTTATTCACACGGCAAATCTGCTGCTGCTTTGTGTGTTTGACCGAAGCCTCTATCGGTTGAGAAATTGGCATCTCCACAGTATTTCTCTGTGACTGATTCCTCCCAGTATAACTGTTCAACATGAAGTTAGAAGGAGGCCCTTTAGCACTCATGAACTGATACCAAAATGTAACTGAGATATCTGCAGAAACTCTGCCAGAATGCCTTTACAGAGGAAGCATCGTGGTATTAAGCATAACAGGCTAGGGGAATTTTTGGACTTTTGGAAACAACTGCAGGCCTGGCACACTTGACTCCTGCAACAGCTTTTGAAAACCGTGTGAGCCAGAAAGAATGACTAACATTTATAATCCCAACAGACTAGACCTTAAGGTGATGATAACCCTTTTTAACCCTATTCCCTCAAGCACATCTGCATCACAAACATAGACATAAACTGATATTCCAACATTTCTAACTACCAGTCAAACAAACGCTCCTAAAACGGGGCCAACTGCTCTGGGCAGCTTCACACTTGAGCACAAGCACACAGAAACACAGGTCTAGGGTGAACAATGCACACCTGAAAGCCCATTTTTCAAAAACTACACCAGTGCAAACCAAAGCCACAGTGCTGTATCACAAACCCTGCACATGCTTCTGCTTTGACATGCAAATAAATTCAACTTCACAGGTAAATGCCATCAGTATTTCAGTAAAGTTCATGTGCAAGTTGCAAGTTACAGTTGCAGGTTGAGGTAGTGTTAATTTGATCACAAAAAGTTCTTAGGTGGCTTAGGTTTTCAGACAAACAGACTTTGGTTTCGTTTTGACATCGTATAATAATTGGCGGAAAGAAGAGCTACTGAACACAAGCTGACTCAGGCAAAAGGATGAAACTGCTCATGAATTATACAATAGACTGGATAAGAGGGACCATAAGAATAAAAAGAGTAATGGTCACATCCAAACAACTCAGTTCTATAGGATAAAGATAAGGCATCACATTCTCCACATTTCTAATAAAGGTAAAAATTATGAAACATAATTTCAGAATAAAAAGTTTAGTCCAAGAGTGTCTTCACAACAATCAGCTGAAAGAGGCTAAATTCTCACAGTGTTTTTTTTTTTTTAACAAATTAAAATATCTGCTGCCAGTCATTCCCTGTCAAAAATACCTTAACAGGAAAGCTAAGAAAGTCTTTGCCAACACTGAGACTCGCTAAATGAAGAGTTGGACAAGTTGGAATTAAACATTTTTGATGGTGTCAGGTGAGTCTGCACTGAATTTCACCACGTTATTCCTTACCACAATCTTCTTGCACAGCCTATAACAAATACAAAAAGATTTCAATCAGCTTCTGTGTGGTTCACTGAACAACATCCTGTACTGATGTTAAATAAACACTATGTTACAGACACGCCCGTGGAAATATTTTTGTTTGTGACACATACAAAGAACAAGTAATACAGAATATGAGATTATAATGACACTTTGAGTAAAAAAAAAAAAAAAAAAAAGTCAATAGCAAGCACAAATGTCTCACCTGGTGTAGCTTAAGTGATAACACAATAATGTACTATAAGTACTAAAATTTCCATCCATCCAGTTCAGCTCCACACACAAGTGAAATTATGTGATAAATCTGAAGCAGACAGTCACAAAAATCACCATATCAATGATGGGTCACAATCCTGCTACGACATAAAGGACACTGACCTGTAAATAAAACCACAGATGAGCCTCAATCTTCTAAAGTGTGTATTCCACATTCAGTCGTTATCATTATCATGCACAACAATAAAGTTCTTGTGGAAGACATGGAAACCAAAATAATATCAAACCATCATCAAAAGCACCGATGTTATCTTAGGTCATTAATATATAATTTGATCTGTACAACTGTTTTGCATTTTAATGTCTAAATATCTTGTTTTTTGCCAAAGTCCAGTGGTGTGTTTACTTCATGAAACCCTCTTTCAGGCTGCAGATGATTAGCAAAGGAGTGGAAAATAAAATGTTGACAGTTGCTCAATTAAAAGCTTAATTATCCAGACAAAATAATTAGATTCATTAACAAACTGTTCAAAGTGCAGATACGAGTGAGTAGGAAGGTGTATGTGTGACAACGGGTGAATCATTATCCCATCACTTCAGCTGGTGAGGATATGACACTTTGCCTGACATTAGTGGAAAAGAGAAAATCTCTCAGCTAAAGCAGAAAGTGAACGGTTTCCCTGGTTCACAGAGGCCAAACCAGAACATGTTAAGGAGGTTAGGAAGAGTTACCCAGGGTCTGCTAGTGTCACAGTCCTACTGAGTGAATCCTGAATGTTCTGAAAACCTTGTCTGGGGAAATAATTGCAAACTTCTACAAATGCCAGATGGAGAAAAATGCAATTTGCAAAACACTGTCAAATGCTTTGATAACTGTGGATTTTTAATAAGGGTTACACATAACCCTTCCAGCTAAATTGTTTCGGCACTGTGCTGCTGTTATATGCTAGTCTTGATTCATGTTTGATGGAAAAGGCTGGGTATCCAAACTGACTCAGACTTTGTTGTAGAGCATTGGTCAGTCATAAAGCTATAAAGCTACAACAGCCTCAAACATTTGCTTCTTAGGGTTTCGTGTTTGCTTGGATCTTCATGAACAATGAGGTTCCTACAGATATGAAACTGAAGAAAAACAATTACTGCTTGCTTTAAATCTCGTCTGCACTGTGGCCAAATGAATAATTCTTCGGGATGTGTTTATTGGCTTCATATTCTTTAAAGGCAGAGCATTAAATTGAGCTGTGGTGACTGAATGTACTAACATAAAATTCAAGAAAGATTTAAAGAGGACGTTAACCTGATATTGACTTTGAATGAAGTTATGCTTTGCAGTATTACTGTAACAGAGATGGTGTTACTTAGCGGAGCTGAAGGTTAAAAAGCAAAACTAGTGACAAAAACAGCAGCTGCTCAAAACTGGTTCATCCTTTCCACCAGACAAAGACTTCTACTGTGCATGTGCTCCAGACCAGTGGAGTCCCACAAGGCTCCTTGTTAGTTATTTTCTGCATATGTGTTTGTTAGTAGGCTAATAAAATATAACACTCATATACCTGTACATAGACCCCAGTCATGTAAGAAAACTGAGAGAACTAATGATTTTACGTTTCTTAAAGCAATCTCCAATCAAAATGTTTTACATAATAGAGCCTAGACATGTTAATGGGAAGTCCAGTGTAGTTCCTGCATTTTAAACAAAATGAACCAGTAGCATGAGTTGTCAGGGTTTATGGTTTATTCAGTGTTTGTAGGACTGTTGGGTAGTAATGTTATTTTTCTTCATGTATACTTGCATTGCTGTGATAACCTCCATGCTTTTGCTGTCACACAAACATTACACTGCATGATTGTTCTTGCTCAACCGACGTAACATTTTATTAAACTGTTTTGTTGCTGAGCTTTTTTCTTTTAAAACCCTATTGCCAGAAAACAAATGCTGGGTACTGCTCTCTTTCACTATCCTTTAGCTTCAAAAACAAGTAAGATGACTAAACAAAATATGCAGAAAGAGGCTGAGTCATACAGCAGAGTCATATTAACATACTAAACTAATACCTCCAGCAACTAACTTGTGAGATGTGTGGAGAAATAATCATGACATCCCAGTTCGCAGTACATCTAAATATCAGATGAGGTGTCTGCTGCTGGTTCCTGCTTGGTTTTGTGGCTTTGCCGAAGACCAGAAGTAACAAACCCCAAGCCAGCCATCTCACAATCACCAGTCCTGCTTGGAGCGATTGAAAAAAAAAAAAAGTTCTCCTGCTGCACCAGCCAAGGTCATTGCAGCAGCCAAATGGGGCTGGCAGCACATTCGCTCATACCTCCAAAGACTCGTGTCCTCAGGCTGTAAACCACAAGCTCCTGCCCCTGAGAAAAAGCCAGGGTCAAGCTGATGATTACATCAAGAGGACAGGCTTGCCAAGTGTTACTATCAGTGCCAAATGTCCCATTCTTTCCCTCACACCTGCTCAATTTGTCATCATTCCCATTCATGCTCTGTCAGTCTTTCTATTGTCTGCACATTCATCACTTTGTCTCCTCACTCAAATATTTCACTTCCACCCTGAAACTTTCTCTTGTTTGTTGCCACCAAATCCTCTGTCGCTCCAGTTCTCTTCAGATTCTTTTGGTCGTCCAAAGGCACATCTGTCTGGGCCATGTATTATCATCATCAGTCACACTATCACTCAGAGGACATCAGATACATTTCTGTTGCACTGCCCTTCAAAACAGCACAGAAAAGGTGCAGGTACTTATCATAAAATCCTCTAAAGACAGAGCTTATTGGACCACAGCTCATCAGCATTACATGCACCTTTAATCAAAATGTGGAAAATATGAGGCCTTTTACTGCCATAATTCAAGTAATTAACCACTGATACTTTATTTTTTACTACAGGTTTTGTCATTAAGAGGAAATACACGAGTTTGAATGAAGTGTATCCCTGACCAGTTTTGTTACTGCAGCAGCCCAAGGTCGGCTTGTTTAAACCACACCCAAATATAATGGCTTTGATTTAACAAAAGCTTTCCAGAATTAATGTCCTTTGGTTTCCAGACAAAAAAAAAACTGAATGCAGAAGAATGAAAATGACTATCATCATTCTTTATCTGCACTACTTTGCAGCAATTATCAGACATTTAGCAGCTATTTCATCATATCCAGTTCAGTCCATTGGCAAAGTTTACAGAACTTCTGTGTTCAGGAGGATTAAGTTTTACCTGCCAGAAGATCGTGTCTATTGTGCTACCCAGGAAGCCTTCTCTCGTTTCAGAAGACAGGAGCTTGGGTCCCAGGATGGTCATGAACTCTTCAAAGTCAACCTGTCCGTCACCTGACATGGGGGGGAAAAAAAGGACCCATTACTGATGACTGATAAGTAATGCTACTGGCATTGTTTATTCCATAACCCATATGATAACTTGATGAATGTGTGTGTTTCTTCTATAAACTAATGGGCCTGGAGTATAAGTTCTGCTCTCCTGTTTTGCTGTATAGTTTCAATTTTACCATCAAACAAACTAAAAATCATTCAGACAGCCAGAACACAGTCTCACTGGTATCCTTTCATTGGTGTGGAATGTGAGGCGATGCAGAGCGAATGACAAATGATGTTCCTGTCCTGAACAACTATGGCTGATGTGCCCCTGAGCAGAGCAGCACTCAGTGTATAATTGTGTGCAAGTGAAGCCAGGTGTTAAGGGAAAAGAAGGAGACAGCAATGAACTCTCTTGGATTAAATATGAAGGACAGACATAAATGAATGATTTCTGGAGTTTTATTTGTAGAACCATCCAGTGTTGAGCTTGAAGAGAAATATGGATGCTGTCTATGTCTTCTTAAAGCCAGAATGTTTCAGATCACACTTCAATACATTGTTTGCTGCTGAGAAAAGAGAAAACTGTGAGCTCTGACAATCTCTATAATATCAGCTGAACAAAATTTGCAGCTACTGCATCACTCAAAACATGGAGTTCCTGCAGTGCAGGTTGATTCCAACTCCACTGATCTGGGAGCCTGCTGATAGCTGCCGAAGCCACTGGCAAAACAAAGCATCACACTTCTGCAGACAAGAACAACACAAACTAACATATCAGGGATTCATAGTGATGTGGCTGAATGTCTTTGAATCGTATTCTCGTTTGCGCTTTGGGTGAATAGTTGTCATAATCCCAGTGAGGTTTGCTTCCCTCCCCCTGCAGAACGCATCGCATTTTATATTGAGCTGAGCCAAACCGACACAGAAAGCTCTAGCTGCACATTACAGGCTAAGGAAAGTGTGAAAAATTAGATGGGTGAAAAATTCAGTAAAGTTAATAAATTTGATAGACTGACAGGACACTGACTTCAACATAATTCAAATTTCAGGCTGTGACAATTGGCTGAAATGAATGAAATCCAGGAACTCCAGAGCAAATACAATGAATTCTTTGGCACCTTTCATTCCTTCAAAACCTACAGTAGTTTCTTCAGTCTTCTTTTTGTCGTCTCATATTTCTCATGCCCCACTTGTAAATCTCCAGATGTATCTGCAGATGAGGCCAGGACCTTGTCAGTGGAAAGCTGAAGAAGCAGCATTACTCAATCTGTCTTTATCTACAGTACCTCTGTTCCTGTGCTGACTGCTGGGGCATGCTGGCATTGTACAGTAATTTGATGCCATTACCTTGTGTACATGCATTTTCATTAGGGCAATGACAGGGTTACAGGCCAAGATGTCAGGAGAGGAGGATGGATGGGACAGCTGAACTTGGTGAACAGGTTCAAGGTAAGACAGGATGTACTGTAAACATGGTAGTTGTGCATATAAAAAGACAAGACTACAATCCACAGGTTGTTTAATGTCGCACTGGGTGATTTTTATGTCTCCACTGAAAATTACTGAATGCAACGTAAAAGGGGTTTTAAAGAAGTTCTGCCTCACTGCTTTCATCAACACAGTATCAGCTACAGGGAGCTGTTTTTGGTAAACCACTCCTAACAGAACTACAAGCTACCTGCTCTGCATGACAAAGTCACTGACCACCTGTGAAAGAAAGTCAAACATGGACCAGCTAGCTGCCAGATATTCTCTTTAGGACCAAACCAGGACTAGAAGAAGAGGAATTTCAGGGTTTCAGATCGGCTGGATCTTGACTGCTCTACATCTGCAGGATGCTGATGAAAGTAACCAATTTAGTGGTGCATAAAGTATTTAATAAACCTACTTTCCTTTTCCTAATACATCATGTTCACAATTTGTCTTTTACTTTAATGAGGCACAACATTATGCACAAAGTCACA
Source organism: Mastacembelus armatus (assembly GCF_900324485.2). Lineage (NCBI taxonomy): Eukaryota > Metazoa > Chordata > Actinopteri > Synbranchiformes > Mastacembelidae > Mastacembelus > Mastacembelus armatus. The sequence continues at coordinate 23,069,947 of NC_046645.1, read as the reverse complement.
GGCTCATTTGCATTGTATCATAGTCAAAGACCTCTGGCGTTTATGTTCCAGTGTTATATCACAGCTAAGCATCCCGTTTCAGCTGAATACAGAATCACGGATTACTTAAGAGAGATGCAAAATCCAATACTTCTGGTTTAAACTAAACTAACCTGATTAAACTCAGCAGAAAATAAATCCAGACAGGTCCAAACTTAAAGATTATGAAGAGAGACACCATATCAAGGTCATTAAAACCAGAAGAAAATGTTTTTTAAAAAAAGTGAAATCATGTAGGGATCTGCACTGAACAACCTCTCCATGAAGGGCATACAGACCTCAATAATATTCACAAGGATTGGCTTCAGGCACAAATGAGGAAAGCAGATAATCTGGGCATTAGGATCTTTCAGAGATCACCTGGGCTTTGCCACTAGGCTTAGAATCGATGGCTGTGAATGAGGATCAGTCCTCACAGCTGCCCACTCTGACCAAGATACAATCACCATCATTTATTCTCATTCATCCACCAGTGCCCCTCCTCTCCTCCATGTCCCTTTGATAACAAGCTCCTCATTATTGTCAACGCACATGCATGAGAAAGCTGTTTCATGAACTACTTTGTAAATGCAAAACAACAGCTGGCCAGATGTTTAACACTACATATTTGCCTATTTATCTGTAAATTGTGACGAGCTGTTAAATTAACAAATTTCTTCCAACCAGTGTGTGTTGGAACTGGTTATAGCCATTGCTTTGCTATTCACATAAGCAAAGGAATAAATGAGTGAATGAATCTGGGCTTTCTCCAGTGAGAACAACTCCAAAGAGAACAACTCAGATTCAACACAGAGACAAAAAAATGATGAGAGCCAAGTGAATAAATAAATGAACAGCATTACACTTCACAGACTGTCTGAGACAAAAGCTGCTGTGACCATCGTCCATTCTGAGAGAAACCTCATCTGCTTCTTCAAGCAGCAACAGACGATGGGACAAACCCAGCTGTGAGGCACAGGAACAGCTAAGGTCTCTGGAGATTCTGAAGCGGATGAGTCGGAAGAGAAATAAAGCAGTCCAACTTCTTAAAATATTCAGCCTTGAACATTTACAATATTTCTAACTCCACAGTGAAACTGAAAAGCACTTATCAAAGGCTATGTTAGCTGCAGGAAGAATTTGAATATTTTCCCAGTGATCTGTCATTTGCATATTGCATATTTCCTCTCCCTGCTTTATACAATTTTAAGAATCTACCCTTTATAAAATGTCAATCAGAGTAAATGCAGACAGCTTTGCTTGCAACCTGCCTTGGTAGACATGCAAGAAGACGGATTGCTTGTGTTTGTGTTTTCCTGCTGCTGACTGTTCCCATCAAGGACAAAAGGTTAAAAGGTCACAGGTGAGGACCATGCTGCAGAAATAAACTCAGAGATCACTTATTTGACAACAGGAACCACACCCACCCTGGATGTACTGTTTATCACAGCATCCCCCTACAGATTCACCTCCTGCAGCGAACACATTGATGGTGTTTGATTTAGCGTTTGCTTGACAACCACAGCAAAATCCTACCTTGTTCTGCAGTAACTATACATGTCAGTATGCAAACATTTTATTAATTCCATATTTTCTCATTGATTGTTGTCTCTTGGCTTAATTTTCACTTTGTCAAGTGGTTGAGACTGAAATGGGTACACACTCAAGCATGCATGAATAAATGTTTTATGCATGACACCAAATCACAGAAAAACACTGGTGTTAAGAGCAAATCAAAGTCGACTGCCAATAAGAGCATTTACCTCAAGATTGTTTTCTTTTTTTCATATCTGTGCAAATTCATCTCTGGAAACATTTCTACACCTGTGTGCATATGTGTCTATGTATGTGTATATATATCTTACAAGTGTGGACACTTTTTACTCTGATTACATTCTTGTGTGGACATTTTGGGGTTTTAGCTGGTCCTCACAACTTCAAATGGTTTATTTTGTGTGTGTGTGTGTGTGTGTGTGTGTGTGTGTGTGTGTGTGCATGTGTGTGTCTCACCATCCATGTCTAGTCTCTGCATGATGATGGCCAGCTCCACCTCACTGGGCATGTACCCCAGAGAGCGCATGGCCATACCCAGTTCCTGTTTGGAAATGAACCCGTTTCCGTCACGATCCAGCACCTTAAACGCCTCCCGGATCTCTGCCAAGACAAACAGGAAATCATTTCAGCATCTAAAATCAATGCCCCGCCCCTCCTGCTTTTCAAATTACACCAACATTTATTCACACTGTCCTCTGTGGTTTTGGGATTTCTTGCTTTGGCATTGATACACTTTTTACAAATTTGGCTTCATCTTGCATTTAATGAAGTCACTTGGCATTTCACCCTTCACCCTTATTCATCATCATCATCATTCACACACATCTATTTCCCTCCCCTTCTTTGCTCTCTTCCCATCTGACCCAGCTTTGTAACCAATGTAACCAATAAAGTGTGTTACTTTTTTTGTTGTCCCCCCCTATTTTACAGTATATTTTCAAATCTTATAGTCTGTGCATAGAGCTAACATGTGAGAACTGTGGTGTGGTTTGTTTAAGGGCATCTACTCTGTTGCCGGGGTTAAGCCTGTGACCTTCACAATATTGGACTTTTTCAAGGTTTTTCTGGGTAGAAATTCACATCCCTCCACCGGTACTCTTCTCTGCATAACTATTCCTGTTCAGCAGGATAAAACATCTTTGTCATGAAGTTAGGTGCTTGAGTGAGGAGAAGGCGCAGGACCCAATTGCAGGACAGTGTCTTTATTCCTCCTGGATCCACCAGGTTTGGACACACACACACACACAGTTGTCGAGGCACTCTCCCACTCTACCTCAAAATACCTTGGCACTTGCTGGCCAACCCTAATTGCCACTCCGCGTATAAACAAATTTAACTCCGCCACACGGCATACAAACAAATTCTCATGGACATTAGCCAACATAGGCACCATGTCAACTAATGCTCCAACACTGAACAAAGGAAAACAGGGTGTACAGTGGGGCAAAAAAGTATTTAGTCAGCCACCAATTGTGCAAGTTCTCCCACTTAAAAAGATGAGAGAGGCCTGTAATTTTCATCATAGGTATACCTCAACTATGAGAGACTGAATGAGAAGAAAAATCCAGAAAATCACATTGTCTGATTTTTAAAAAATTTGTGTTGTGCAGGTGTGTCCTGCAGGTTGTGGACAGGTGTCTTTTATACTGATAACGAGTTCAAAAAGGTGCCATTAATACAGGTAACGAGTGGAGGACAGAGGAGCCTCTTACAGAAGTTTGTAGGTGACCAAATACTTATTTTCCACCATAATTTGCAAATAAATTCTTTAAAAATCAGACTGTGATTCTCTGGATTTTTCTTCTCATTTAGTCTCTCATAGTTGAGGTATACCTATGATGAAAATTACAGGCCTCTCTCATCTTTTTCAGTGGGAGAACTTGCACAATTGGTGGCTGACTAAATACTTCTTTGCCCCACTGTATATATACACTAAGAACACAAGACTGATTAAACACAGGTGAAACTCATTCCCATTATCAAACACAAAGCCACCTAAGACGAACATAGGCGCTATACAGGAAATAAACCAAAATAAATGTCAAAAACTGGAAACTGAAAACTCACCCCATGACATTCTTGTGATGCATAGGTTGTTATAGAAGGTAGGTAGTGTTATCAGCAACAATAGTGAGGGCTAAGACCCCTAAGGACGAAATCCTAGAACCGATCTTCCATCATTCACCTTGCAACCCTTCAGAGACTCATCTACACTGCAAATACTGTATGCCTTTCCTTGAAGAAGCTTTGGCGGTACTGTGGAAATAAAGATGATGCATGGCCCCACATGTACAGTTCCTCTCCGATTTTCCATATTTTCACTTTTCTAGTGACACGTACTTATGAAAAATAATGCAGCTGGATGAAAGCTAAACTACAGGAACATAATAAAATGCCTTATAGCCTCACAACAAGAAAAATAGCTGTTTGATTAAGCACACACATAATATTCAGTTTCTGTTCACACTCAGAACAGTGTTTATTCAAAGCTCTGGTTATTTTTGAGAATGTAGCTTGTTAACATAACTTATATAGTTTGTTATGCGACACTAGAAACACAGAGCTGCAGGTGGACTATATTGGCGACCACTGATGGCCTGAACTGAAGTGTTTTGAATATGTCATAAAGGCCTTTATGCCTGTTTTCTGCTCACAGCATTACAGAGTTTTACAGTACTGGTGACTCATGCACCAACAATTCATGAACAGAAAACTGTAATCATATTTAGAAAAGGCACAAACACACAAAACGTTAATTTTCTTATCAATTACTCAAAGAGAGGGAGTTTCAGACTGGATAAGAACATCATGCTACCAACACATTGGTCACAAATAAAGAATTAACAAAAAAAAAAACTCTTTCCAGTGAGCAAGTGCTTAAAAATCATCATTTTAGCACTGATCTACATTCCTTTGTTGTTTTACCCACAGTGTGTACACGTTGAGGTGTTGAAGCTACATTTCACTGAACTGACTCACCCACAGCAGACACAAGAATGCCTCACTCGTACACAGTCAGCAGCTGGTTCACTGGCTACCCAACCCAACGTGTGATTACATCATCAGTGGAGGGAGTCAGCAGGCTTCAGTTTGCTTTAATAAATGCATTTTTCATTAGCGTGCCTACGGAGAGTGCATGGCAAGAGAAGAGAGAGAGACTGACAGGCATCTGGTGTTTTTAAATAGAGGTGGAATGTCACTTCTCTGAAGAACACTATGACTGCATGACATGCATGAGCACACTGTTGAGCACTGAATAATTTCAGCCTGGACCGTGGAATAGATGGTTTAATTCCATCCCTCTCAGAGGCAGGGTTTTCAAGGGGAACACAGAATTGGGGACATACACCAATATAATCTGTGCAGGTTTTAGGTCCAACAGCAACAAAGCCGGGTGCATCCAAGAGTCAAAGTTTAATTCGAAAATCAAATGTATTTTTTCGACAGATTTGTTGTAGTGCTACATTAAAACAATACAGTACAAGACCATAGAAATTAGTTTCCTTTTTTGTCCCAGAAAACAAAAGTAACAGCATTTCTGATCGCCTGAAACAAGAAAACGCCAAACTAAAACCAAAAACACAGTCTGGGAAATTAGCCCATTAATCATTTCATTATCTGTTGCCATTCTAAACCAGTCCACTGGCATATGATGTGGAACAACAAAACATAATGGAGCATAAATTATGAATGGTCTCATTAAACGGAGAACAGTGTTAAGTACCTTCGGTAGACAGTCAGAGGTCACTGTCTCTGACCTGAATCAAAACAGCATGTTATTGTTTCAGCAAACAGCTGGTCCAGAGCAAATAAAGACCCATCATCATTTGGAACAATGCACAGTCTGTTACAGATAATACTATCCAGGATGCACACACTGAAATACTAACAAACACACGAAAAGGCAGATTCTTTTCACTGCATTGAAATCTCATGAATAAATCTATCATGCCTGTATCAACTACTTTTGTGCATCCATAGCATATTCAAACAGAATAACAACACAGAGACTTGGTTTATACATTCAAATGACTCAGTCCATTTCATGCACAAATCTATCAAGACTCATGGCACATGGGAAATTTTGAGCTGCTTTCCAACCTAAAATCTGACAGTTGTTTTAGAAATATTTTAACCAAAGAAACAGAAATAATAAAAGATGTCACAGGAAACTCAAACTTAACAGAATCCTAAAACGCTGAAGTTAAATTTTCTATGTAGATTGTGTCTTGTGTTGTTACATGTCAGTGACACATACACAATTATGCTTGAATGACTGGTTCCTGTTTACCTGAATTATGTAATCTGCTCACTCTCTTAGACCTTTCAGATACAGCTCTGATTCTTGCTGTCAACAGAGACACGTCTGCCATGTGCCAGTTCAGCACTAGAACTTTAATAACGCAAAGTGTGACATAACTGCAAGAAAAAAAGAGGTCACATACTGTCCAGCAGCGTAAGCTGCACCCAAATGTACTTTTCTCTGAATACGTAGATGATCTTAAATCACAAGCATAACACCAACGTGATCTACAGCCAGATCTACAGACATCTACAGCCTTCCACATTAACGCACAGTTTGACTTTGAAACGATATAATGAGGCACTGTTTTATACAAGTATTGAAGAAATTTGTTAGATTCATATGAATATTGATAAGGGTGACAGTTATTTTACAATGAATCAAATTGCTTATAAACTTCCAAAAAGCATTAAAGAAATTGAGAGCAGTAAGAAGCTGGATCTGAAGTTTAGCTTGAAAATGACTTGAAATATTAGAAAATTTCTCAAAATAGCTGTTTATTAACTCTGTTGATTAACTAGTCCATCAACTGTTTCTTTTCTAGTTATATTACTTATAAGAACCTCGTACAAGATTTAGATATATGAGAGAAGTTAAAAAAAAAATCAGAATGACAAAAGGTTAGTAGACACATTCATGTTACATCACTGTTTGGTTGTAATTTTTTATGTATGCACACAGAAGGAGACATTTATTGTGTCCAATTTGACAACAAATTTATTCCATACTCAGCTCCTGGAACCAGTACTTTGTCTCTTTCCCAGTCCCATTGGGACTGAAGTGAGGGAACACACAGGCAGCACCCTGGACAGCTCCCACTCAGCTGTCGGTTGGCCACTTAGTGATGGTGTGTGTGTCAGTATATTCACTGGACCTGGTTGCAGTCCCATTACTAATCGTTTCACTTTCTGTACCAGTCCTGCAGGTAAGGCAAGGCTCCCGGCCACTTGCTAAGTTTGGTCTATAAGGCTCAAGCTCAAAAACTGCCAAATGTGAGCTGCTGCCCATGAAGCTGCCTAATGCTGGAGCCTGTACCATCCCTGTTCCTTCTTATTGTCTCCTTCAAGAAAGGCTCGGTGCTGCTGGCCTGAACAGACACAGTCCTCTGCACAGGGGTTCCTGTAGTCTGTTTTAGCTTAGCATGCTTAGTGGAAAAAGGGCAGACTGGAAAGGATTTCCTCTGCTGTTTTTCCCACTACACCTTTAATAATTGAATGCTTTTAGTTTTCCCTCTAAAGCCTTTTTATTTTCAAGTCTGTCTGAAATTTACCCTGGACCATCACTGTGGGAACAGCTTCAGCTCAACATGTGGTGGAGTGTCTCGACTTGGAGCTCTTCCTATTCCACTATATAACCATTACAGCTTGGACTACTGCAGTATACTTTATATAGTACACTGTTCTGAAAGGACACTGGATGAAATGTCAGCTGTTCAGTGCCCTACAAGTGAAAACAGTGGGGTGAAATTACTTCTCAATTGTCTCAAACAAAAAACTCCTGAAAAATGCTTCCATGTCCTGCTGTTCCCAGTGTTGAAATAATTTAGATTCACTCAGATGTCTACTCGTCCCAGAAAATGTTCACATTTAATTTGAACAAAAGTGAAAAAAAAAAATCATCTCTTCCCTAAAATGACAAATGACAAAGTCATTGGCCTCATGCAGTTGTTGGCCTGATGTAAAGTGCCAGCCTCCCTCAGTAAGAACATGACAAAAATCAGTGAATACATACATAAAAATCTCAATACACATGAGGAGGAGCGACTGCTCAGCAAACTGAACAAATTTTTCAGATCCATAATTTTTGTTAACTGTATTTTAGTGTCTTTATCAAAGACAATTAAAAGGCAGAAGTGAATGTCTTCAATTTAATAAAACAAGGACATCCTTGAATTTGTTGTAGCTCATGGAAAAGAAGCATCTTTATAAACAGCACTTTTTGTTCTTTCAGTTTACAACAGCAGCACGTTCTTTGCTACATCCTCCATGCACCATAGGTTAAGTCACTTTGCATAAATCTGTTAATTAGCAAGACAAAATCTGTGTTATCAGGGGAGCTGCAAGAAACTATATAAACTGCTCTCAGAGGATGCACTCATGTCATGAAGCAAGAGCAGTGACTCACTGGACGTAAAGAGGGGTCCTACCTGGCACTGCATCGACCACATTCCACACTTAGACGAATAAATAGCTCATGAAGATGTGAGCTTCAGCCATCATTGTACATTTGGTTCATTACTTTAAGAATGGGTGATATTGTGGCTGAATGCTAATGAAGCCACACTAGATTACCTCTAATGGGCTTTCGAATGTAAACGCTCAAGCTAAATCTATAAAGTCAGTGCTCAGGTGAGTGACAGCAGATCTGCCTGTGACTGCACCATAGATCAGAGGCTCAGCTGTGCAGCCAGGGTTGACAGGAAGTGTTTTGATTTTCACACATATTGACTGAAATCTTATCTCACTTTAAGAAAACTATTTTAATCAGTGTAAGGGTGTTGTAACATTCATGAAAAGCAAAAACTCAGGGACACAAATTAGCAAATTACATCACAAAGCTGTCTTTCTTTGTGCAACATTTGCTGGTGCATATCTGCCTGCTGCATGTGGATCCTGAGATAAATACATCCTGCTACCTCTGAATGACTGACTTACATTATATGTCAAATCTTATTATGGACAGAGTAAGAATGATGTGAGGGACATCAACCTCTCTTGAGAGAGAGACATTAACAAACACACAGCGGCTGAATGATTCCACACCACCAGCCATGTGACAGCTTGGCTCGCTGATGCAAGCTTTTTAATGGCCCTGGACAAATACTGTAAATTGCCTCCCAAATTACTTCTCAATTGTCTCAAACAAAAAACTCCTGAAAAATGCTTCCATGTCCTGCTGTTCCCAGTGTTGAAATAATTTAGATTCACTCAGATGTCTACTCGTCCCAGAAAATGTTCACATTTAATTTGAACAAAAGTGAAAAAAAAAAATCATCTCTTCCCTAAAATGACAAATGACAAAGTCATTGGCCTCATGCAGTTGTTGGCCTGATGTAAAGTGCCAGCCTCCCTCAGTAAGAACATGACAAAAATCAGTGAATACATACATAAAAATCTCAATACACATGAGGAGGAGCGACTGCTCAGCAAACTGAACAAATTTTTCAGATCCATAATTTTTGTTAACTGTATTTTAGTGTCTTTATCAAAGACAATTAAAAGGCAGAAGTGAATGTCTTCAATTTAATAAAACAAGGACATCCTTGAATTTGTTGTAGCTCATGGAAAAGAAGCATCTTTATAAACAGCACTTTTTGTTCTTTCAAAACAAAACATTGTGAGGCAAAAGTGTTGAGTGTGCAGAAAGTGGAGGCTGTGTAAGCTGCACCAGGGAATAGTAAACAGTGGGACAGGTGTTTGCTAATAATGGATGAAAAAGAAACAAGATGGGTGATGTTGTTTCTAATGGCATTTCATAAAAACCTTACATTTCTAGATTGTCTGCCTCAAAGAAATAATTTCCTGGATGAGAATCACAATAATATTAAATTTTTTTTGCTGAGTCTCAGCAGTGTCACTGAGAAGGTAAAATGCTCTTTTTCTATGCTCCTTGTTATTTTAACCTGGGATGAACATTTCTGCTTTGACATTTTTTGTGGATTTATGGTAACTTGTTCTGGGACATCACATCCCTCCAAAGATTTGGCATTATCAGTATTCTGGATACACTTCATAACTTAACTAGCATAGAGCAGACACTACACACAGAGTACACGCTAATAAAGTAATTACAGTGCTATACATAGGCTATAGTCTGTAGTTATAGTGTTTAGTTATGAGGACCCTCTAACTAGAAGCTATTTTTTATTCTCCAAACAATGTGAACCGATGAAACAACAATGTGAAATTCATATGCTGCAAATATCTCCATGCATATTAAAACTCGACCCTGACAGAGTATCTGGCTATTACCATGAGCTGTGCAGCCAATTTTCTAGGTGGCAGCTTAATGCTGCATCAGTGGATTCATATTTTGAAGGTCTAGTTGCATCCAGTTTGTTTGCTGCCTGTAAGGCTGCCACTGCTGACTGCGGGAGACTTATTGATCAGGTCTGTGTTCTACAGGCCCGGGTGATTACTCTCAGACAGATTCCAAAACAAAGGATCCATAAACTCAGCCTCAGCCTCAGCCTCAGCCTCAGTATAGCCATGAAGTCAGAGAGAGAAGCCAGTAGAGCGCAGATGCTCTTGGTGAAATAAGGTACATAGAGAATAATGTATCACTGTGCTTTGTTTGCTCACCTGAGGAGAACACTGATGGTTTTGTAGCACCGTAAAATGTCTTTCAAACCATTACTGCCTATAAAATTTGTTGAGGTGACTTGGCTTAATATTTGTCTTCTGAAAAATTACACCCCATATAGGTTAGATTTCTGCAGTCTCAGAGTACTGCTAAAGACAAAAAAAAAAAAAATCACGACTGGCTGTGCCACTTCTTTTTCACTACATACTGTCAGATCCTCTCAACATCGTCCATGATCCTCAGTGTCCTTATTGCTTTTCTGTTATAGTCAGTGTTCTAACGTTTGGTTTTCCTTGTTTGCAGTCCTACATCTCTCTAAAGCTGCCATGAAGTGTAACTAAATATGAAGCTGCAATGAATTTACAATCATTTGTATGCAGCACTATATTCCAAATGCAAGAACTTTACTTTGTCTTTTTTCACAGTAAAGCTCACCTCTACAGAGTTACCTCTTGGAAAACAAATTCACTGAAAATGGGGAAAAACTGAAGATGTATTTGGCTGCACATGCATATACATTTTTCCTCAATAAGACAATATGTTATATTACAACAGCTACTAAAATCCTAATAAATGAATTCATAATTTTAAAATAAATTCTTTAGGTTATGTAGATTTGCTCATCTTAAAATGATTGTGATTATGGAGGCAGAAACACACTTGAAATGGACATTCAAAGGGCAGGAAAACAGCCAGCGGCTTACCATCGAGCTCCTCCACAGAGATGCTGGCCAGCACATCACTGTCACTGTCTGACAGTGAGCGGCTCAGGTAATTCCCCTTATAGAGCAGGCCTGCCGTCACATGGTGGAACGGCATCTTCTCCCTGAGAGACACAAACATTTATTGAGCAGTGAAGGAAAGGAAGGAGCTAAAGAGGAGATTTCTCTTTTCTTTTAGAAGATTAATTCAGACTACACACACTAAAGTTTCACACAGTACACGTGTATCATGATTTCATTGGCACTGGCAACATCATGGTATATGAAACCTGCTTCAACATGCAATGTGAATGCATAATCAGCCACAGGGAGCTGATATGCCCATTTGCGATATTGGTGAAGCTAAAATAAATGAATGTCCAAGTATAACAGTATAAACAAGACCCATAAATGAAGCAGAACTCATTCACTAAATGGGAAGTCACACAGTGAGGGAGACTCGTATATCTAGAGGTAAATGTAGTGAATGCGAGTGTGCATGAACTGTGTGTGTGTGTGTGTGTGTGTGTGTGTGTGTGTGTGTGTGCGTGTGTGTGTGTGTGTGTGCAAGGGTGAATGAACATGAACATGTGAGTGTGCACTGTATTGCAAATGTGGCTGAGGCAATTAATTATTCAATAAGTTGAAGCCCAAGGGCAGAGGAGGAAAATAAGCGCACATAGAGCAGAGAGATTTGGGCGACTCCTTCCTTCTCTCTAATTGGATTTCGTCTTAAACGCTTTGAGGAGATGCTTCTGAGAAAGAATGAGGAGTTCAAAAAGGGCTGAGATATTGCGACAGTGAGCTGCTCAGCAGCATGGGGTTTCTCTAAGTGCTGGTCTCCGTCACCGGTTTAATTGTATATTCATATTTCAGTAAGCCTCACAAACAGAAGAGCTTTGAAAACACAAACATGTAACAATTAACATGCATTTAAAAACTGAAAAACACTCTTTGGAAATCTAGAGGGAAAACGCCATGTGCAGTGGTTCAGCTCTGTGGGCTTTAAACAGCTCCTGCAGTGATAACAGCTTTCTGAGTGTTATCCTCAGTATGATGTGTTCAAGCTGCTGTTCCAGACTGCTAAATTAACAAATATGTGCCATCTTCAGGTGAATAAGTCTAATTCTTCAGCTTGTTTCTTGGCTGGCTGCCTCCCATTCATCTCTCATTAAATGATTAAACACTACACATTTGCCAGATATGAGAATAAACATTTAATGTTTCATGTTGAAATAAATATTTTATTTATGTATTTTTTGGCTTTTTTCTACCATGTCCAGCACCAACCAGTGCTAATGTTTCGTGGGCTGGAGCTGCCAGCCATCCGTTAACTCACAAATTGAAAACTGGTCCCTGCATCTTTCTTGTTTGCCACTTTAATAAGCATGTATATCAAGACGTCCGCAACCATGCCCAAAGCTCTTTTAGAACCAGCTTTCCTCACAAGTACTGTCAGGTTATTTAATTTCCTAATTCATCAATTATTCACTCAGCTCTTAGCTGTCATTATGGATATTACAATCATTCCTCTTCTGTGCTTTTTATATATTGTTATTATGAGCCTGTGCATATAATGTCAGCTATTTGATGCAAGTTCTTAATATCCTGGGTTTGTGTTGCTGTGACCGATGTGAACAAATATTTCTTTGAATGATTTACCATGCAGGGACAGGATCTACATACATTTTGGTACAATGAATTCTTCAGGAACAGGCTGTGCATTCAGCATAAAATGAATAAATGGCTTGTTTTGAAAACATAAATTATTTTCTAAATGTTCTGAAAAAGACTGGTTGAATAAATTAAATGCAGTAACTTGTGGCAATGCAATGGCAAAATTTAGCTGATGTAAAGTTTTACTTTTCCTCGTGTTTCTGGCAACTAATCACTCAACAGAAAATTGTTTAACATTTTTATTAATCATTTTGTTCAAGGTCCATTTAGAAGCTATTCTGTTCTTAATAGTGCTTACTCAGCTGTTTCCTGTGTCTACAGCAAACTTAAAAGCCTCATCCCAATTTTCTGTCAAGTCAAAGTTACATTTGCTGGTTCTGGCTTCTTGTTTCAAATGTGAAGATTTTGTTTTGTTTTGTTTTTTTAAGACCACTGGTTATATTTTTGGTCTTCTTGATTTATGTAATATGTGATGTTCATGCATGTTTAGTTAAGGGAGATTAGTTCTCCCATTGTTGCTGACATTATATGAGATACTGTACCCCAAAAGACTGAAGCATCACCATGACTGTAATACTGTGTACCTTAGGAGCTCACCACAAAACGTAGTCCATTACTCAAAAAATACCTTCTGCGTTACTGAATAACACAGATGACACATACTGGAATATTCATGCTGCTAACTGCACCAAAACACACTGACCACTGAGAAACACACTAGTTTCTGTGCACATGACACATTAACAGGAGATTAGATTTTACTGCAGCATTTTACTGTAAACTTTCATGAGGACATAATGTTCATTAAAGGATGTAGAGTTAGATAAAGTGCAGAAACAGTAAAAGCCGATCTCCAGCCTCTTAGAAAGACTGTGTAGAAGAGAGCCATTCACAGCTTTCAGCATCATTACACTTGATTAAATTGATCAAGGTCTCAGCTGAACAAGCTAATTTGCACATCAGGACCAGAGTAACATTAAAGAATAATCACTAAAATCAAGACGTTATCACCACAACCCCACTGTCAACCAAAACCATGTCTTTTTTAGTCTCCTTTCCCCTCATCAAATAGCTATTCCCTGACCATGGGCGTATTATCTGGTGTAAAAAGAGGCAAGAATTCAGGGAAGAAATACTTTGATGGGCTGATAAAACAGAAGGCAAAGAAATGAGTTAAATGTCAGCATTTTACTGAGCAGCCTGCTTTCAGTTGCTTATTTTCCCTTCCTCTAGTTTGGGCCACAACTAATATTTATTTCTACTTTCTATTAATTATTTAACTTACTGATTAATTGTTTAGCCTGCAAAATAAAAAGTTATAAACATAAGCTTCCTGAAGTCCAAACTAATGCCTTCAGAGTACATTTTATCTGATCAACAGTTTAAAACCTAATATAGCAAGATATAACAAGAAAAACAAACCTGATTATCAGCCTCGCACATTTACTCATTACCTTTAATGGACTGTAAAACAACATCTTACAGTATGTGAAAGCGAGAGCTGTTGCATCTAGACCAACAAGATCAATGCAAAAATGGGTAAAAATCATACAAGAAAGTAACACTAAAAGCAGATGAACCCTGCCCCTGATTTATGGTACAGGAACTCAAATTTTACCTTATGTTGAGGCCATTAGCTGATGCTGTTATCCAAAATGACTTTCAGTGAGTGAGTCAGGAGTCACAGTCAGCTCAAGGACATGCGGCTGTTGATGGCTGCGCTAGCTGTGATTGGACCTGTGGCATTTTTATCTCGGAGACAACCTGCCACTCTGCAGTTGTTCTGCTCTAAGCCCCAAATGTCTTTCCACACTGATCAATCTGTCAGTCAAGTCATTTCTTAGATTTTAATTTTTTTAGGTGAGAATTTGATTTCAGTAATACCTCAGGTACACCTGGCATAGAGAAAATAAACAGCAGATTTCAGCCATTTAAATTTTCCAATTTCCCTGCATCTTTCACTCAAATATTAAATACAACAGGGTCAACACAGTATCAACCAAACTTAGAAACTACAGGATGTTTAACCCTGAACAAAACTTTATAGCAAGAGAGTCGTCTGATAAGTGAATGTGTTCACTTCACCATTATAGAGTCGTCCCTTTAAGTCTTCTCAGTGTTGTTAGATTGGGTCACAGCAGAACTGAACTCAATTATGGCAGATACATAAATAAACCACCTCCACCATATTAGTGGAGATGGCATATGTCTTACAGGGAACACACTATTTGTACTGACATCTCAAGGATAACACAAAGATGACGTGACTGATCCCAGGACTAAAATGCTGCTTGTCCTTAAAGAACAAATGGAAAGTGTCCAAAAACTGGAAAAATAAATTAGTGTTGCACCTCAACAACACTTTTGACTTTAGAAACAGAAAAGCATCAAAAATGCATGTTTTATGGCCAAATTCATCTTTAAAAAAAACTTGAACATACATATCAACAAGCTCAGACAACCGAATTGACATATTCAAATTGAAACAAACAAAAAAAGCACATTTTGTATTTGCTTGATAAATGGCAGCTGTTCAAAGTGAAATGGAACATCTCATAAAACCCTACACTTGATTATTTCCATGTAATAAAGCTGTTCAAAAATAATAGTTCCACAAATAGTCAATCAATTTCTTAAGCGATATAATCTTTTCAATACTCATTAGATGATTTTTTCCCCAAAGTAAATACTGTGTAACCTGACAGTAAGCTGATTATTTCTGCACACTCTTCTCTGTATTTAAACTTTGCAACATAACAACATGTCAGTTTCTTGAATGACAAATCTTTCTATATAGGAAATTAACACTTAACCCTTGATGATGCCAAAATACCAAACCAGCCCTCAGTTGTGGGACCTGACTCTTGAAGAGAGTCCACCCTGATGGAAATAGCACAGTTTGTATCAAAGCCTTCTGCGTGACAATAAGGCCAGATGGCAGTTTCTCACATGAGGCCCTGTGGCACATTGACCAGCAGAAAGGGGCCCACACTGAGGGGGACACAGGAACATTGAGTACCAGCAACAGGTTCTCTGGCCACCAAAAGACACTGTATCCTGACAGACCAAACACTAACTGACAGAGTTGGGTAATTGTATTTATAGAAAAGATTTATGTTATTACATTGCCTTTTATATAGGATGAATTAATGAGGAGTTGTTTTTTATGTAATGTGTAAATGTAAATGTAGGAATGAATGTATGTGTGGTGGACTCCAGGAAAATGACTCAATGCTCATGCAGGTGCTAATGGGAATAACATGAAAGAGAAAAAAAACAAGAAAAGAAAGAAATAGACAAAGAAAAAAAATGAAAGAAACAGGTATGTCCCATCATAAGGAAAAACTGCTATAGAAAATAAGATGTGACAGCAAAAGATTGAGTTCTGCACACAGAAAACTCAAAAAGAGATAAATTGAGCAGTAAGTTTGTTTTCCCCAGCTTTACTATTTTCTATTACTGCCAGAGAACAACAAAACAGCCAAGTGCTGAGAAAAAGCAGCCAGATCAGAAAATTATAAAACTGTTCAAACACTGCCAAGACGACAAGATGGTTTTGGAAAATCTATGAACTTTGGATGAAGTTAGACGTAAGGCATTCTGGTCACACTTTTAATCTTATTGATACTCTCAGTGGTGATTCCATATAGTGAGACAGCTTGGTACCATCTTACTACTCTGTCAGCTCATATGATTCTGTGTAAACACAGGGATCCTCTGACACTACCGTACCAAACACAGTCAAAACGCACCAGTGCTCAAACAGAACAGTTCAATCTAGCAAGTCATGAGTAAGACAGATTAATTAGCACTTGCCTTTGATCACCCAATCATATCGGTTGCTAAGGTGTGTAAAATCACACCAAGTTATGTAAGAGATGACAAAACAAATGTGTGCCAAAATGTAAAAGAGCTGAAAAATGTTAGTATGGATTAAAGAGATACGGCTGAATCTTCTGCGAGGACAATTAATGGTTAAATGACTTTCCTGTGCTAGGGACTATGCAAAGAAATCTCAGTGCGCTTGAAAACACAGCCAACTGGGTACAAAGACAAATCATCAAGCAACACAGCAAAACAAGTCAGATGTTCTCCAAACTGAGAAAAGAGATGGGAACATTTCACAGAAGTGTCACCTCTCAGCACACATTACCAGCTGCTTCCTGCAGCAACAGACTCTTCTCTGTCTTTCCCATGCTGAGTCTTACCCATAGTGGTGGCTGTGATAGTACTCAGCAGGATACTGCAGCACAACAGGCTCCCGAGCTGGACTCTCCATCACATCCTCTGTCTCGTCCCTCAGGTACGGGTTTCCCGGCAAGTCTCCATTTACCTCCGAGTGTGTCCCCGGTGATGGCACGCCGGTAAACTCCACCATCTGAGGATCGGGCTCTGATACCTCCTCCTCCATCAGACTCTTAGATGCAGCTGTGCTTCCAGGAGCAGCAGCAGACTGTGTGTCCACAAACCACTGAGCCCGACTGCCTCCACAGTTTGGGCTTGTCCCAGAGCAGCAGCATCGGTTCTCAGAAACCCGTTGTTTAATATTTGAGCAGTGAGAGCAGCAGGTACAACAGCTCCTCTCACGCTCCACTCCTTGACTCCTCATTCACTCCCTCTGACTCCCTCCCCCCCTTTGCTCTCTCACTCACTCCAGTGCAAACATTCCTCCACATGGGGAGACAAAGTGGAGGGACTCATTGGTGAATCCCAATGACAGACAGCCCTGCCTGCGGCTTTGCTCACAAAATACACATGGAGAGGCTAAAGGGAGGGAGAGAGACAGGGAAAAGAAAGAGACAGAGACTGAGAGACAAGAAAGACAGGGTGTGGACAGACAAAGAGAGGGAGACAGATTAGGACGCAAGACTGACAGACAAGGTAAAGGAATATTTGTGAGACTGGGTGTGTGGTGTGTGTGTGTGTGTTCCAAGTACTCAAATACACACACCCTTTCCCTCACAGAGGATTATATACATTCACTAAACAGAGCTCCACACGTCTCCGAGAGAACGCGCCGTGCGTAACAGCGTGCGCCACCGTGAGGAGCAAGGACGCGCGTTGGACGCCGCGCAACGCCAGGATGGGTGGGGGGAGGCGGACGACATCCCGGCGGGGGGTCGACAGTGAGAGCTCTGCTGAACACCCTCACAGCTCCAATACATCACATCGACTCCCAGCACACACAAGCACACACACACTTCTTGAGAGCTGCGCGTCAGCAGGGACATAAATTACAATAATGCAACAGCTACAATTATCACTAAAAGCGTTAGTGTCGATCGTTTAATTAAAGACGCTCCCAGTGTCAGTTCTTATAGAGTGGACTTAAGTAAATGTAAGCTACAAGCGGACAACAGCATCAAGAAACACGTCCTATATGCCGGTTTTCTTAAGCAGGTCAATAATAAAAAAAAAAACAAAAACGGATCAGATTATTTTGCTCCTGCAGCAACTGGAGATTCCTATTACACACAAGGGGAATGTGATATGAATCTGCCTTGTTCTCACACATTTAGCACAACATTCACCATTTGCTGGGACATATAAGACAATGAAAAGTGCAGCAGACAGACTGTGAGTGGACACCCTGAGGTGATGACCCATCCGAACAACAGGTGTAGGCCTGCGGGCGGCACTTGTGTGATTTAATACGGACAGAAAAGACATTAACAGGTTGTACTAATAAGCTCAAGCCTATTAATTTCACTCTGAAGGTAATTTATTGTGTAATTTCCCAACTTACCTTCGAGGGTGTGGAGTGTCTGAGGGTGATCAGTCAAATCTGTTAATCGATGCCCTCCAGTTTAGAGACTTGAGGTGGACTCTTCAATCAGCCTCGTCGATCGATGCGGGTTGCTTATTGTTTTACAGATGAGTTATTCCTTTATTTGGAGAAGGAACTGTAGTCATATATTTCCATCCTAAAAATATGAAAGGTCCCAATGGTTGGTCTGTGTTTTTTTTCTAATATGAAGTCCAGCACCAACAGCGCACCGCGCGTTCAATCGAGTTGCACTTTTTGCCGAACTCATCAATGAAAAAAAAAAATCTTCTATCATCCCACGTTGTATCCGATTATATTCACGGACGGAGGTCTAATCAGAAAAACTGCTCAGGTCCGTTGAGGCAAAGTAAAAACCCATGGACTGAATATCCACGCACTCAGGTGCTAAGCGTCGGTGAGATTGATGAGAGTAGAGCAGTGGCCGAAGGAGACGCTCCAACCCAAATCAATACGCAACCGAGCAGGATGAGCAGCGATTGGATGTTTTACACTTGGTCACCTTCTCCGGTTTGTTGTCTCATTTTCAACCGAACAACCCGATTAGAAATGTTCAACTGGCCACATATCTTCAACGACGCTTTGAGTTCCGCCCAGTCCTCGGCTTTAAAAAGTCGACCCAAAAAAACAAGCTCGGCATCACTGCATTATTTTGAAAGTTATGCCCGGAAAAGGCATTAACTTCCAAAATAAGGCCCCCAAATGGCGACCACAAAACACACACACATATATATATGTATATATATATATGTGTGTGTGTGTGTGTGTGTGTGTGTGTGTGTGTGTGTGTGTGTAGGCTTCTTACAATAACTGTTAGATTACAAGCCAAAGTACCTTAAGTATTCATTCGTGTACAACATAACCAGGTTAAATTTTTAAAATGTAAATCTAACTGATTAACGTTTGTGTGTGTGATCAGGGGAGGGAAGTACAAAGAAATGTACATAAAATAAATTAACTAACTTTTTCCTGATATAATTGGTTTTAGTTCTTAATTTGAGGTGAACACTAGTGTTTTGCTGGTAAAAACTGGCTGATTCCCATAACCCATGCTCCAGTTCTGACTCTTGAACACAGACTGATGTGTACCAGAGCCAGAAACAAGACCAATGAGAGGGATCAGCCATCAGTTCTGTGATGAATGACTGAATAAATCAGGAGGGTTTGCTGTGGCACTGCACGTAAGTGATTCTCTTAAGATAAAAGGGTCTGTTTTGGAACTGGTGGCACTGCCATAAGTTATGTTGGAAAAAGAGCTGAGTCAAGATATGGCACCTGTTCTTGCAAATGAAAAGTCACTCTGGTACTTTTTAGAGTCGGTGAAGAATACGGGTCCTCAGAGCTGACAAAAAGATAACTGATTTGTACAAGTGGAGTTGTGAATAAAACAAAGCGGCTGTGTTTACGCAATAAAAATGTTCTGTTCAGTTGGTGGGCATTCCTACATGTTTGGTATTTAAGGATGATTTAAGAGGAGAACATGACAGCATCATCTAAAAGTCACTTTTAAAACTGGGAAAAATTTGGCTCAAAAATAACTTACGCCATAGGTGTGGTCAAATATAGAAGATAAATGTTATGAACATAAGCACATAGGAAGGAGCAAAAGGGATGTGCTGTTATACAGTATGTCCGGGAGAAGCCAGTGGCTGATTTCTCCTGAAGGCTATAAGGCTGATGGCGAGAACTTTCTGCACGCCCACTCTTTTCCTTTATTCCTATTCCTGTCAGTTTAATCAAATGAATGCCTGTCTAACAGGGTATTGTATGTTTAACGGTGCTAATCTAGATTCAGGGTAATGTAGCCACTAGGAATGCCAGAGGACAAAAAAGGCCCTGCCAAAAATGCCACCCACATTTTTAATGTCAGGGTTACAACAATTATTTTTCACATTTTCAGGCATTTAGAGAGATCTCACCCTGTGTGAGTCAGTGGGTAGGAGTCAGACATGGATATATACATGGTTGTGACCTTTTGGTTATTGTATAGTTTGCTGGACAAACTGTGTATTCAGTATTTTGGTCCAATAAACACCAAACACCTTTTACTGAGACAACAGAAAGCACACTGCATTACAAACAGCATGGGGTCATTTTTCTAAAGGCTTTATACCATAAATGTCTCACCCAAGACCAAGAGACGTTCAAAACATTGCACACAATAGTTAAGTGCTCCACATCCACACACACACAGACACACATATCTCATATGTATATATATATATATATATATATATATAAAATAGTGTAATACAATAGGAATGCCTGGAAATGTCAAAAATAAAGACAGCTGTTACTGCACAACCAGGCAGTACTGTAGAAGAACCCAATAAGTAATCAAGTGAACTCACTAATTCATTACACAAGCAATTTAGAGAGAGAACTTTGAAAATAAACTGCCGTATTAGCAGTTTATAAGGTTTTGGTTTATTACGTGCCTCATGCAGGGAACACTACATGCTATTCTAATCTTTTCCTTTCATACAGACTTCTGCACAAATACAAACACATACAGTACGCACCATGTATCACATATCCAATCTGTGCTCAGTTCCGCAGTTCGGTCTTGGAAAGCCCATCATCATGAGGTGTGTGTATGCGCATGCATGAGTGTGACTGCATGTCTGAGTGTCTTCGCACTGTGTGTGTGTCTGTGTGTGATATGGAATGAGTCACAATGTCTCTGCTCCTGCTGTGGCTTCATCTGACTTTTTCAAAGAAGACTATAATACGTCAATGAGTCTGTTCTGGATTTGCTGCCATGAAATTTAAGTCCTTACTGATGTCGCCTGACAGCGGCAGGACGAACAGCTGCTTTGCATGGGGCAAATGGAGGAATTTTCTTTTTAGAGCTGAACCAACACTACTGAGATACATATACACACAGTGAACATATTTTCAAAGGTGTGACTTTGGATTCCATCAAGGAATATTTCTCTCTGTAATAAAATTATGCCTTCAAGGAAAAAAGGAATCAGTTAACATTGCAATAAAAATCTCTTTTGTTTGTATAATTGGATAATGTCATGGATAAGATATGGTATGATAATAATGACAGCAATACACAAATGCATCCACATCCACATCTGTTAGAGTTAAGTCATTGGAAATGTAGCCAAAAACAAAGTCCACACTAGGATCTGTTTTGGGTCCAAAATCAGTTGTAATGGCAGAAAATTCAGTTACATTTGCATCAACATTACTACATTACATTACATTCATACATTACATTACATTAATGCTTCACTAGTCTATATTGTTACTAAGTTGACTTCCATTCAAGTTCCTGGAGACTATAGCCTTTCCCATGTATTGTGCAACAGGCAGGCATCACCATTTCTCCAGCTGTCACATACAGACAGTCCAACACATTCACAACAACACGACTGTGTTCAGCCTCCTAGAGTGCTAAGACTGGTGACTCTAAATTGCTTGTTTTGTGAATGAGTTTGGAGCTCTTTGCTGTGAGGAGGCAATACATATAAATCTGTAAATATAGTACAAGATACAGATTCTTCATTTTCATTTTTTCCCCACTCATTTCATTCGAGAAACCAAAAGCAGGTGGGCCTACTGAAAATGGAAGAAAGCCTTCAGATACTAAATTTTCTACAACACCTTCAAACAGAATAAACAGAAACCAGTGGATAAGACCTACGTAACCCTGCTGCAGCATTAGAAAAGTCCCCCTCAGGCAGTCAAGCACTGGTCGAATTGGGAGCCCACAGCTGAACTTCGATCTATAAAATGTAGTTTTGGTGCAATATTTATTTTGTTTGCCATATATATCACATGCCATGTCTCCATAGGAAAAAAATATAATCAAGCAATACAAAGGCACCAATTTCATACACATATTTTTTTTTTTTTTATCATGGCAACAACGTTTTTATATTCTGATATAAAGAACAGGACAGCTGTGCAGACATAGAGTTACAGGCGTGTTTTATTCAAAATGACACAAATAATCTGCACAAATGAAAAATGTCTCCTGGTTTCAGGAGCATTTCAAACATGATGGGACAAATATGCTATTTGACTTTCTTGTGGATGATTGCTAGTCACACCATTGCCTTTACACCAGGCTTTTGACTCTTTTGCACAGTTTACTTCTTGACTGACTCATGAGTGATTTAGAGAATTACCTTTAGGAGAAAAACACTGTTTCTATTGGCAAAGAAAAACATTTCCCCATACTTGAGGTTTGACTAAACCCTATAGGCCACAAAGTCTCCAAAAGGTCCCAGAGAAATACAGTCCTTGCTCCTGCAATAGAGACTGACTATTCCCTTTCAACATGTTGCAAAAGCTGAAAATATGTTTAAGCAAAAATGTTAGCAACTTCAAGTGTGAACTGCAACAATCACAATGTAAGATGAAATATACTCTAAAGCTACTTGGATGTCATCTCCTGCTCCTATATTTGATCCAGCATATTTCTGCCAAGCTCGCTGCTCACAGACGTAGCACATACAGTGTGTAGAGTTTCTCCAGACAACAACCAAATGTGAGGAAACTGTGCTCTGTCAGTAGTCATGTGTTTAACATTGTGTCCATGTGCAGAGCCTGGAGCTTCACAGCCACCTACACTCTCCATACATTCTGACATTCTCTTCATTTAGCAGAATCACTTGAACTATCCCTGCTTATTTAATATAATAATAAATGATAGCATGTCAAATGACAGTACTGAATCTACCGCAGTGGCACTCATTTGGAAAACAAAAGATGACACTTGCTAATCCCAAAGGAAAATTCATCACAGCAGTAACAGAAAGGATGCAGGTAAATCTGCAGCAGAGCACTGAATATTAGCCACTTATCTAAGTCATTATGTGAACACACTGCTGTTACTCTTCTGAAATAAACATCCTTATTCTGACTAATGGCTGCAGATTAACAGATGTTTTCTATTTACAGATTCAATGGTAGTGAAAGAGTATTTACATATATTATCACTGGCTGTCTACAAAGTGAGGTAACACTAACTTCCTGATTAACCTAACATATGGACAGAATCTGACCTCAGTCAGCCTATTTATTCATTATTATAAATTAATCAATTAATCAAATTAATATCTTCCATGTTATAAAATATCAGTATCTGACCAATGACTGAAGAATCTTCTTGATTTTTGTTTTTCTCACTAAAAGACCTGTTGTCCCAACAGTGTTGTTAAATTTCGATAAATTATGGAGAGTTGGCATCACATCTTTCCAAATATGGCTTAGTCAGCTGTGACAGGGAATACATCTTTACTTTTTTGTGGAATTGCTCAGCAGGGTGTGATTCAGCTCTAAGGCCTGACTTTTTGCTTGGCAACCTGCCTGAAATCCATATGTTCAATCATGCACAGCACTGTGTGTGCCAAAACCATAGGAGGAAAAATAAATGATAGGGGTAAATAGCCTCACAGCTCAAATACCCACTTTTACAGCTGTAGATGGAGGTATTTTAGGCATCCTCAAGCAGGAGGAGACCCCAGAACATGCACACAACACAGTGGGACTACATATTCCATGTGGTCTGTGTGGGATCTCCTGGAGGAGCTGGAGAAATGTATGCTTGCTGCCAGTAACACCTGGATTATATGTGGGTGTGATGTCCATAATTGTGCTCTACTTGACAACAACAGCAAGAAAATGCATAATCTAGCACAAAGTCACTACATCTGGGCTGCTGCTCTTATGAAACAATTCAAACTTGAATAAATTTTTCACTCCTTGGAGGCAGAAGAACTTCACAAAACATAGACGGTTTCCTAACTGTGATGGTGAACACGTTAAGGAACAGTTGCCTGTTTAATCATCCATTCATTTGAAGTTGTATAATAATCAGTCTAATAATCAATCTTCACACTGCTTGGTTTGGTCTCTATACCAGAGAAAACATTATCTAGGCCTTGAGCTGCTAATTGCTCTGCCATGTCCCGCTCATCACTTGCTTTGGTCTGCCTGCAGTGTACAGAATGTTTATCTAAGGTTTTTAGCTGGAAAGCTTTACCTGCTGCCATTGGAAAGGGGGCAGATGAAAATGCAGATTAATGCACTGTAATTGTGCTGTATTAAAAAAAAAAAAAAAAAAAAAAACACAAGCTAACAGTGATACTAATCTGTGGCTACAAGTGACCCCTTTCATGTTACATTTCCTCTGATTCATGATTAGTGGAACTTTACACAAATCAAATTAAATTCCTTTCATTTCTTTCCTGACTGACCAGAGCCAGGAAACTGTTTTGATCCCTGGTGTGTTGCTAAAAATGTGCAGAAAACAGTTCCTATTGCAGCATTTCTCCATCCGCTGCATTGTGTGTGCACACATGCCTACTATTTAACTTTGTGTTATTGTTTGGACTTCATGCAAGAGGTTAAGTGCAGAAAGCATCACACACCTGTGTATTACACAACCTGTGTAATCCACAAGTGGCATCAACAGCTTTCAGTTTCAGGGTCAATAAAAATCTCTCACTTAGAGCCAATTCAGGTGTCACAGGTCTTTATTTCAAACTGTCTGTGTGATGGATAATAACAGACTCAGTGTGATTCAGCTCACAGACTGACATGGCTTCTCGCCTGCTAACCTGCCTGTGGATCATTCATCAATCAAACTCTCTGGGTTCAACAGCACAATGCAGACCACAGGACATAAAAGTTTGCATCACCTGATACCCACCGGTGATCTCTCACACATGCACACACATGTATTCTCTCTTTGGGATAGCAACAGCCTCAGATTTATGCAGTTAGGAGAGAGTTAGATTTGTTATCTGTGCCTTATTATGGTGTCATTTACCTCTTTGGCTTGGTATTCATATTCATCTCTTCTGCTTTCTAAATGTTTTACCTTTAATGTGGCGAGACACTGAATTTGAATTGAATTATACGATGCTACTACACACATGTTTACACTAGACCTAAATATATTTTCCACTGCTCAATACATTGAATCATCATCCAGAAAAACACTAATTATATATCTCTTAAAGCTGCAGTGCCATTAGAAACGAAGATTTAAATATTCTAAATATTTTCAAACATGGTCACTTGTACAGCAGAGGTTATTTCTTTGTCAAATGGATTTATAACAGGGTCAAAACAAGAAGCACCAACAAAACTCAATTTCATTTCCTATTGCTGTGCTGCTATTTTGCATTGTATCATATGATATAGGTGATATTTTAAATGCAAAACATTTGCATGGACTGTACCCCTTTACTGTGTGAATTGTGAAACAGACCATATGACAACTGAGTCTGAGGAAAGAAAGACTGATCCAGGACACACAGCAAGCAATTAGCACATATCTCTCCTAATCGCTCAATGCCCAACATGCATTTCAACACCCATTATTGAGACAGATTTTCTATGATTCATCTCATCGCTGTGTGATTTACCAAGAGTCAGTTGGCAGGCGAGGATCCATTATACCATTAGAATCCAAATCCTGCTTAGAAAATAAAGCATCAATATACAAGTCGATCCCTTCGTTAGAAGTTATTTAGTTAATTGAGTCACTTTATTTAAAGAAGGAATTAGCATATAAACTGACAAAGGTCCTTCTCCATAGCACCTGGCTCACACAGGGCCAGTGCCTGCAAACAGTGCCACAGCCAAACACCTCTGGGGCCAAACGTCAGTTTTGAGCCCGCTGCATTTTTGAGTAATGTACTACAACGACACCAGGTAAGTGGCTGAAGTGAGTGAGCAAAATGAATTTGGTGAACTCCCACAACACAGGAGGTCAAGTGTGAGTGTTGACAGAACATTCGTGAGGCTTGTTTGTAATCACAGTTCAGCTCCACAGATGCTTCAGGTGATGTGAAAAATAAATTTGTGTTTCAGGAGAAAGACGGAAGAATACAGCTGGAGCAGGAAACACATTTTCAGCAAGGGAACGATAGCCCAGAGATGATGATATTTACCACATTGCTATATTAGAAATGATTAATACAATTCGGAATTGTGGAATTTGGCCACAACAATAAATGTTTCTGTAGTAATATTAACATCTCTCTTATAATGAAACATGATAAAATACTGTGATATAAGAGTTTTTGAGATTCTTGTTGAGGAGATGAAGTATCACGAACAATTTTAAACAAACAAAAGAAGCTTGCAAATTAGTCCAATGAAACAGTGACTGATAAGTCTATAGTGTGACAGTAGACAAAAGTGTCCATTGATTTCTCATTTATTTTAGGCTGTTGATGTAATTTTCTGCAATTTTCTCTCTGTCAGAGAGCTGCTTCCCATTGGCCTCCTACTCCCACTACTTCCTGCTCCCTGCACACACAGATCTGAACACATTCATGCACGGACAGGGAACAAAAGCCACATGCATGTAAACCGACATAAACGCAGGTAGGTACAGTTTGTCACACAAGCACCTAAACATGAATTAACGCTAATTCACACAGGTACATGTCAAACTGCATTCACCGCAGACAGGACTTGTCTATCCATCCATCCATCAGTTTGTTAATTTAGAAAAACCCTCTGATCTCATGCCAGGTCTTGTTCAGTAGGAACTGGTGCTGTACAGTTGAACCCAATCACTTACAAACAAGATTTTTCTCACATTATTGCTACAAATCATTTGGCAGATGTAAAAATTTATTAAAGATGATTTAAAATTACAATTCAACTGATGTCCAGCCTAATGAACCATATCACTCTTTGCTTTTATACATGTCACTAAAACTACATTTTCAG
Source organism: Mastacembelus armatus (assembly GCF_900324485.2). Classification (NCBI taxonomy): domain Eukaryota; kingdom Metazoa; phylum Chordata; class Actinopteri; order Synbranchiformes; family Mastacembelidae; genus Mastacembelus; species Mastacembelus armatus. Next base: position 23,042,895 of record NC_046645.1, on the reverse strand, counting down.
TAACAATTGATAATTTTGTTAGTTTCAATTGAAATTTAACCAGATTCATAATTCTGTAAAATGATGGTACAATATCATCCTATCGTCCTAATAAAGTACCAGAAATAATTAACATAATGTAGCATCTTACCATTTTCTAACACACCAAAGGCTTATCATGTCCAGGAGCTGCTTAATGAGACGACACACATCACAGGAGGGGGTGCTGGGTTACAGCTGAACGCAGAGAGGAGTACTGCTCCGAACAGGACATACATACAGATGTGCATTAATACACAGTAATAAAGAGTACAAGCACATAAACACACCTGAGCTGAGAGGAAGGAGGGGTGCCTAGTGATGGCTTATGCTGGTGATGGTGTTGTAAACTTACCACTGCAGCGAACTAACATTATTTCCAACGAAGCTCCATCTGACAAACATGAAATTACAAGTAACACCATCCAATGCATTTAATAACCATGTGCAGAAGTCACTTTTTACTTATCCTGGAGTTTTGAGCACATTTCCATGAGGCATGCCTGCAGACACTCATCTGAAGACATCACCTTTAGAAATATACAGATTATTCTTTAAGTCAGAGTACTGCACACAAGCTCACAGGAAGAATGACACACAGACTTGCACACTGTTTACAGCCTCGCCATCACAGGCTGCCTCTGGGCTAATACACACCACCAGACGCTTAAAAATGGATGAGAAAGCCTGAGGGACAAAAGCAAAGAAAAACATCAACACCTACAGCTATTTTCCATCCGTCTCTACAGGGTCAGTGACCGTTGCAGAGCTCGGACTTCCTGCTGTTCTAACGAGAACCCAGGCAAGCTGACCTCTGGTCAGCAGAGAATTTGAGGCTTACTTTGTGGGGACATGCTCAAGCTATAATGGATGTCCCCTACTTTGCTCTTACTATGCAGGCTTCCACACCGCTATCTTGGATTGCAAACTAGAAAAATACTTCAAATAAATAGATTCCAGTTTTTCAGTGCCAAAAAGTTTCTCCTCTGTATTTGGTCCTTTCTTTCAAATGCCACTCCACACTGGGCCAAACTCAGTGGAAGCACAACAGTACAAAGCATTTTTGATTAACTGAAGCCACATTAGTCCCCATCTGTTATTATTTAGACATGGCCAAAGTGTATGTGCTTTTTAGCTTCCCATATGTTTCAACTAAAGGCTTGGGCTTGGGTTTCTGTTCATGAGGTGTGGGATTTTAAAACATGCAAAATTGCCTTAAGCAATGTTCGTGTGATAAATATTTGTATGAAGTGAATTTCTAAAATGTTAAGAAAAGCACAAAGTTTGTTATCCTTTTCCTGCTCCTCTCTTAGCTGTAGCATGCAAATTCTATTAAGAACAATAACTGTAATCTTCTATTTCAGTTTGTCTCAATTATTCATTATTTGACTCTCCAGTGTCAGGAAGGACTACTGGAGAACCATAAAACAAATTTCTCATTCAAAAATCATCACTGCTTTAATTTGCATTATAAAAAATTCATCTTATTCTTCTGGGGAGTGTGGAAGATGAACATTTGGATAAGGTCATTTTCACTGACACTGTAGTTACTGCATATGTGACAAAGAGAGAATAGAGTCAGGCCAAGTCAGGTCATGATATGCTGTTTTACTTCATTTACCTCATTTTTACTTTATTTTTGACCTTGTTCAAAGATATTGTTATTTTTGAGTGTAGTTCAATAATCATTTACTGTTATGTATTATGGATAATAGATGTTTACACTTTGATTTACATTTATTTTACATGTACATATACACAAACTGCAGCATCACTGAGTCTACCTGTGGCAAAATGAAACAGTGTTTTAGAAAGGCACACACCTCGGTATATGAGCTCCCATAATTCACACTTTATATCAGGACAAAAACCAAAAAATTAAGTCCAAGGAAGCTGTGAAATAAAAGTGCAGAGAGGGAGAGATGAGGGCAGGGTATAAAACCAGTTCTGCAGCTCTGATGCTCCCAGGAGCACAGTGACCATAATTATTGTTAAATTGAAATCTGGAACCACCAGGACTCTTCCTAGAGTTAGCTCCCTAGCCAAGATGAGTAACTGACAAAAAGGGCCCTGGTCAGGGAGGAGACAAAGAATCGGAGCAGTCAGATGGGAGACTGTCTCAGTAACTCTACGGTCTGTATGGTAGAAGATGAAAACCATTCTGAGTAACATGCATACAGTGGCATGCTGCTGATCACCTATTAATGCCGTCCCAACAGTGAAGCATGGTGGAGGCCAGTGTGTAAACTAGCAGGGTCACTTCAAAGTGGAATATTTCTAAGCTCTATTTATCCAAGAAGGGTTTACATGCCTGTTTTCTTTTTTGGCATAGTATTTGCAGGATGAGTGTTTCACTCATCAACTTTTCCATCCTTGTTTACACAATAAAGGCAGTGCCCTTGCTGCTACGTATTTATAGGTACAAGACTTCACACTCAGCAACCTCAATCATCTACAGTTTACCCACCGAGGAGTGTGTTTTCTCTTGTGCTTTGTGTAATCACACATCACTAAAATCTCAATTTGACACAACTCAATGGAGGAGCATGACTTCTGTTTTATAGCTGTTAATTTGTTAAAGGTGATGATGTGCAGCATCAGTTTATAATTAAACCACTGCTTTATTTTGCTGGAGAACGCCAGCATTTCTTGTTTTTAATCACACTGCCATTACTTAAACAAGAACCACTGAGATGGAATAAATGTGATTCAAAAGCTTAGAAACAAAAATCAAAAAAACATGTATTTCAAATATATATTTCCTATATTTTACAGCCAAATGATTTTGTCTAATTACACAGACAAGAGAAATCAAGTCACAACTCTTCTCTTCAAATTTAGTAAAAACATACACACATACAAAAACAACATATTCGACCGCACTGATTTCACAATCATATGTGATCCACTCATCACTGAATCACCTAGATCATATATTGATGTGTTTAAAAAAAAAAAAAAAGTCCACTGGATGTTTATCCAGTCATACCAAAAACTGGAACAAACCTGACCACTTTTCTGGACGTCCCTTCGGTTTATGCCTTCACAGCTCTGCAGCTGTGATTTCCAGTTGACACAGGACACTCGACTACTGTCTGGACTAAAAAACACTTAAGAGACAAAATAACACTTTGAAGATAAAATAAAGGCTAATAAAAGTAGTGTTATAGGCACAGTATAAAGTAACTTAACCTGTTACTGTTACAGTAAACTGTGGACATTGTTACATAATATTAAGGAACCAAACCCTCAGTGCAACAAGTAAAAATTCTATGGGAGGTATAATTGATAGTAATGCAAGACAAATCCATTAATTCTAAACCAACAGCACTTGCAGGGAGTTACATTTGAGTAAACTTAAAAAGTAATAATGGGAGACAGTGTACCAGTGTATTACTTCACTCCGGCCTCCATTCTCGTTCAATTAGAGCACTTCAGATGGCCTCTAACTGCAGTTCACCAAGCTTTTAAAACGTCAACTTTCCATTTCCAGTAAAAACAATTAAATGAAGTAAAAAAAAAAAAAAAAGGTACACTGCCTTCGAAAAACACAGTATGTATATGTGTAGGTGTGCTGAATATGAAAGTCAAAAATGACAAAGCAGATTATTCCAAAAGGTTTTATTTTAGTGATACACTCACACACCTGCTATCTCCCAGCAGGGAGGAGCTGCATCATTAGACCTAACAAATCAAATCAAAGTGGACAAAAACTGGATTTTCATTAAAAGATAATTAAAATGGACTTGAGTTTTACATCTAAAATATCAGTAATGATTTTGTTTCTGGTACGCTGGACTTGAATTAGACCAACATGAAGCTACACCTCCACCTATGATCTTCTTCCATGCTCAACTTGGATCAGACAGAACAGATTTGGGTGTCGGATTAATATTTTAAATGTGTTGCACATACATAGTTTATATTTCTGCTCAGTGTATTTGCATTTAAACATGAGAAAATGTGTTGACATAATGATATAAGACTTGATACCTCTGAGAATATCCATCCTTTTTCTAATCTGGCCATGTGGTAGGGGTGGGCCAGAAAAGAAAAAAGAAACAGACCAATAGTCTGTGAAAATACGCTGATCTCAAATCTGTCTAACAGCCAACATTTTTATTTCTGCTTTTAATGCAACACAAAATAAAAATCTAATCCATGTTAGTGCCTTTACTCAATTATATCACATCTTACAGATTTTTTCTTTCCTTCCATAGTTTAGAGCAAACTTTCAAAGCCAACATGTCATATTGTTAATAAGTTGAAATATGACATTTAATTATCTGAATATTGTCCACTTTTCTAATACATACAACAAACATGTCAAAATGGCAGGACTATTTGTCAAAGGCTGCAATATTTTCTACCATCCAGCCTTGGAGCACTAAAACCAAGTCAGCTGACACTGGTAAATGCAACCTTTGTAATAATAATAATAAAAACAAACAAACAAAACAATAAAGCAATAAGCTGCATGCGCTGCAAAAAGCCTCTCCCAGCTGAGATGCAGCCCTGATGCTCTTCTCTGACTGCCTGAGTCTCTCACCGACGAGCACTTACAGTCTCAGGCTAAATGAGTAGGAGGAAGAGCAAAGGTGCCTGGAAAAGACGTGCAGCTCCCACTGGTGACATAAGGAGAAGTAAAGGAGCTATTTCTAACAACCTAATGATGTCTTCAGTAGGACCTATGTTATAAACACGAGGCTGGTGATGAAGCTTTAATAGTGTAACCTCTTCTCTGCCGCCAGATGAAAATAAAGATCAAGACCACTGACATTTAGAATACTGACCCCTAAAAAAGAGAGGCAATTATTAAACACCAGTGTGCATATATTGCAGCAACAGAAGCACTTTACGTAAATGTATACGGGAAGGTCTCGAAAATAAATCTGAGGAAAGTGATTGTGGCAATTTTTAGCTGATCTTGGGGGTTAAGGCAATAAAATGTATGCTCCAAACTGAAGAGGGAAACAGTTTGAGTTCACATAAGAATGAGGGTGACGACAGTAAAAAAGCTACCCAGCAAAAGATGACTGTCCATGAATAAAAACATTAAACCTGACCTTATTATTTTTGCTATATCACAGCTTACTCTCTGCATCCTACCTCTATCACTCTCCACTATTAGCATCCTGAGATGTCTTTAGTTTTGTTGCGCCGATGGAAACGTGTGTCAGCAGGATCGAAACCTTGCTCGTAGGCTCCAAACAGAGCCCAGTTGGGGGTTTTGGCTATGTAGTCCAAGGCTGAGAAAGTCTGCTGTCCCCCGCTCTCCTCGTGAGCCTGGACCAGCTCCTGGAAACGCTCGTAGTCAATCCATGTCCACCACTCACCATCCACCTTGAACTGAAAACACAAATAAAAGAGAGGCATGGAGCAAGGCTATATATAGATGCCTGCAGACTTCTGAAACCGAAGTCATTTAAAGACCAATTTCATAACTTGGATGAAGTAACCAATCAAAATCGTACTTTTAATAGCCACAAGCAATCCAGCGCAAGACTCAAAATAGAAGATAGCACAAATTTCACCAAATAGTTGTGGATTCACTAATTTCACCTTCTCCCTTCCCACTCCATCACCCAATTTACTATCCATCTTACTAAAGAAGAAAAAGATGGTGATAAATAGACACAAGAAGAACACGGATCTGAAAAGAGAGTATGTGTGTTTATTAGTCAGAGAGCAGCTAATGTGTTTTGCAGTGATGGCCTCCAACGTCATCCTGCATCTCTATTCCTGCCTGTTATCTGGAACCAGCTCAGGGGGAAAACTTTCTCTGTGCTCTCCAGCTGATACAATACCATGTTTCCCTCGATGTCTGGAAAGGAGAGAAGGACTGACAAGAAACAGAACAAGCAAGGTGGCTAACGTGTTGCAAACAACCTTTCCTCTGAAGTTCAGTGCTGTTTAAAGCCACATGTAGCACAGTATGATCTTTAAAATGGTCTTTGATGGCTTGAACTCCCTCCACGGTATTGGCCTGGAGCTTCTTGATCAGTTGTAACTGGTTATATAATGGTGTACGTTGTCACAGGGGCTGAGTGTTGTGCTTTTAGCACTCAACACTTAGCATTTAAAAGCTCTTACGGGTTTATGTCCACTTTGGCCAAACTGCCACCATGTGTGCACTAGGACTTTTTTTTTTAAAGATTTCCAACAAATTGCTTGTATCACTGAAACTCACACAGCAGGGGGGAAAATACATTACATTTCTGACTTAGAAAAGACGTCAATGCAAAATGACAAAATGTACTGATGAAAGACTAACATTTATTTGCCTAGATAAAGACTTTCCTGCTGGAGATGACTGCCCACTGAGGGAATAACAGCATTAAGTGGTTGAGTGTTAGCCTTTCGATGCCTTGCACCTGCCTCAGCCATTAGAGAAAAGCTATCTGCTGCATTAGTAATGAAGTCCGAGAAAGGGGGGGGGTGCAAAGCAGCGCCTGTTGGGAGTTAATGTTTCTGATAATGAGACGGGATATTTGTTCAGCCTGCATCTCAGCAAACAATTTCAGTCTCTAAGCAACAAAGCAAAATTGTGCTGTCTGTGAGGAGAACAAGGCAGCCTGTTGTTTTCACTAACAGTGACATTGCTGAGGATCACTGAAGATGCTGAGGACAGCTTCTTCCCCAAGCAGCACAGGCCTTCATGTATGAGCACATGCCAATAAGCTGCACAGTACTGTCTCACAAAATCTACTTAGAGGTTTTCTTAGCTGTCTTCAAGTAAACTGAAATTAGAGTGTTCTTTCTACCACAGTACAGAGATCCACTCTGTAAATTAGACGTCCTGTGCTCTCTTTACAGATTGCCCAAAATATGAGAAATTGCATAAAAAGGTAATTTTGGCATACAGCTAATCAAAACACTTCAGACTTTGAACTCCACCCAAATTATTTTCAAGTCAATGTCTCTTTATTTGTAATAAGGGGTACAGATTTTGCATTGCACATTTCCTTGCTGAACCAGGCACAAATTAAACATCCACCCAGGAAATGCTGCCATGTTATGCCATATGTTGTAATTACAAGGTAGGGAAGGCTTATGGAATTTTGACAGGGACAGTTTCTGTCACCTGTTAAAAAACAAACAAACAAACAAACAAAAAAAAAAGACAGAACTATTTGCAAACTGGTACCAAAACAGCTGCTGAACCACCATAGGCAGCAGTAAATAAAATCAATCTAAATTTAAAAAATCTAATTACCTAACTATAAGTTTAGTTAAGGTAATCATCTTGGAATAACTCATGCATTATTTAAAATAATGAGAAATGTTTCCGCTTCTTTCCCATCTGGTGACATGACTTGAATGCAGAAAAGGTGCAGATGCTGTGGATAGTTAGCACGCTTGTTGTTGGTAGCACTTCGGACAGCTCCTGTTGGTGTCATGATTGGTCAGTTGTGATACTGACAGATATAGTATCAAAGCGACATTGCTGTAATAAAGATGGGGGCTAAAGGAGCATTTCTGATTGTAACATATTTGTCCAGTATCGTAATACTAAATATTACATTATTATAGTTGGA